>NW_026623008.1:30757200-30885423 GCF_023065955.2 Ursus arctos
GAAAGCATGTTGATGGGTCTTGCCTTTCATCTAATCTGATAGGCTCCTGTCTTTGGATTGGGCCATTGAGCCTATTTACATTCAGAGTAACTACTGAGAGCTGTGAATTTACTGCCATTGTATTGCTTCTAATGTCCCTGTTTCTGTATATTGGCTCTGTTCCTTTCTGATCTTTGTCCTTGTGGACTGTCTCTTTGCTTCATTGTTCCTCTTTAATATGTTATTTTAATAATACAATGCCAATCTAAAGAATTCTGGTATAACAGTTCGGGATTGGTTACTGCTTAGTTTTCAGTGGAGGCAAAGGTTTGTAAAAGTTAAAATTCTGCTAAGTGTACATTGAGATTGCTGGAAGTGATAGGGGAAGCAACTGTGTATGCAAGAAAGGTTAAGTTGTATTTTTATAAGGGCACTATAAGGAATGAGAATCCATTTTTGTTCAGGAAAGAAAAAAAGCAATTTTGTTATTTTGTACTAAATAAAGACTGTTTATTCAGAGAGAAACGTCTCAGGACAAAATCTGAATGAAAAAGAAAGGTGTAGGAAGTTTGTGAAGCACAACTTCGGAAAAAACTTTTATTTATGGTCAGGACTAAGATTGAAATGAATGGATTTTATAGGTACAATGGTATAAGTCTGAAATTCTGCTTTTTTTCTCTCTGTTAAAAGGACAAAATTTTCCTGGATTGTTGGTCTGCTCTTGATGTGAAAGAGTTGTATCCCGGAGTCCATAGTCTCTCACGGTTCATCTCCCCCTCTGGTGCCCCCCCCCTTCATTTTTCCCTTCCTTCTCCTAAGGATCTCCCTGCTATTCCTTACGTTCCACAAATAAGTGAAAGACCATGGACCCAGGGAAGCAAAGGAGGGTTGTAGAGGGGAGGGCGGTGGGGAAATGGGTTAGACCGGTGAAGGGTGTTAAGAAGGGCAGGTATTGCATGGAGCACTGGTTGTTATATGCAAACAATGAATCATGGGACACTACATCAAAAGTGAATGATGTGTACGGTATGGTGACTACCATATCGTAAAAAAAAAAAAAAAAGATGAAAGATTAAAAAGAGGGAGTTGTAAACAAAGATGTTATTACTATTATTATTATGTGTTTTCTTTACCTTTGCAGAAAAGCAAAGTTTCTATGTTTTGTCTTTATCAGGTTTTTGATGACTTAAGAGGACTGAAATGTCTCAGTTTGAAAGAAGCTAAGTTTTGCTAAAGACTGCACAATCTTCCCTAAAATGTCTTTTGGCCTCCTTGGTTCAGTTTAAGTAGTGAGTTTTGTCATGATCCATATATCTATTTAGGCCTATGCTTTAAACCATTCTGAATTTTTAAACAAATTGCCTGGGATTTAAATTGTAAGTGGAGACTTTGCTTTTCTGTTCTTTTCATTTTACTACTTAGGCTTCTTTGGTATGTTAAGTCACTTGGGAAGCATTGTGAAATAAATGATTGGGAAACCATGGGTTCTGTTGTATGGGTAAATGTTATAATTGTTGTAGGAATTATGTGAATTCCTCAAGCTTTAATATGTCTCAGTATAAGGTCCTCACTCGATATGCTAATTATGGAAATGTTCTGTGTCACAGAAGTAACGGGATTTCCTTGTCAAGTGCGTTGTAATGAGCTCTCATCAGATCTTGAACCATGTACATTTGTGATTCTTGTGTCATTTATGCCCTTGTCGAATGTGTTTCATCCTCAAGGAGATTCATGAAAGGAATTTTTGACAAATATAAGTTGTGCTCTTTAAAATCCTAAAACTCAACTGGGTAAGAATTTCCCGAACTAATGGAGCCGGTTTTGTTGCATTCAAACAGAACAAGAATTAATACTATGGGGCAGAAAGAGTTGAGGACGATGATGATAGTTTTGTGACTCTTGTTTGAAACATTGCTGGTTCTTTAATATGTGTTCTTCCAGATTGAAGGAAACTTTATGTTAAAATATGCATGATATAGGGAGATCGGATAACATATGTTTTTGTGAACAAGTGGAAACATTTCACTTTTCTCCCTACCCGAATCCTCCAGAATTCAGCAGCTCTCAGTGAGTATTCCTTCTTTCAAGGTAAGTTTGATTATTTGCCAAAGTTCAACACAAGTCTGTTTTCCTTGCAACAGGTCACTCCTGGAAACTTTAGTTATTTTACCAAGGCGTTGAATGAAGTGTCCTGTTGGAGAGAGAGAGACATGCATATAGACCCTGATATGACCAGACAAGTTGAAGGATATCAGGTTGACTTGATGGAGCCCCTTGGACATATTGGCCTGATAACCTTGCTTACAGAGTTCTCAGGAGCCTTGCCAGATGAGGAAAGAGGGTTACTTCCCGGCAGGTATCGGAACCTCAGGATAGTTTGGGGATCTCAAAAAGAAGAATTGACCCGAATCTACAGGTACTGCAGGCAAGTCTGTGGTGAGTATTTGGCTTGGCCTCTGGCCTCAAGACACGATTGCCAGTTCCATCTAGAAGATTCCTTACGAAAAGTTCTGGCAAAGCAAGGTTTACAAATGTATACGGTCCATTACTGTTCTTGCTGAGCTTAGTTAGAATAGGTGCTATGTGAAGTCAGTGAAGCAGAGAAAGACAATTACATGGTTTCCCGTATTTGTGGAACATAAGGAGTAGCAGGGAGATCATTAGGAGAAGGAAGGGAAAGAGGAAGGGGGACGGATAACAGAGGGAGAGAGGAACCATGAGAGACTCTGGACCCAGGGAAACAAACTGAGGGTTTTAGAGAGGAAGGGGGTGGGGGGATGGGCTAGCCGGGTGAAGGGTATTAAGGAGGGCACGTGTTGTGTGGAGCACTGGGTGTTCTACACAATCAGTGAATCATGGGACACTACATCAGAAGCTAATGATGTACTGTATGGTGACTCATATATCATCGTAATAAAAATAAATGAAAAAAAAAGAAAGAGTAGATGCTAAGCCAGCAAGTGTGCGATGATCGCTGCGGCCTTCTTTCATCTAAGAAACAATCACAGATCCGTGTAACTGAAAGGCATCACCCATCTGGATTAGCACACACTGCAAACACGCCTGATATTTCTGTGCCTCAAAATGGGTCCCCTTCAGCTATGAAACCATTTATCTTGCAAGTTAGGTTGGAGACATCACTTTTGACACTGACAGTGTTTTCTGATTGGGCAAATCCTATCGGAATGCCACCCAAAGTAATCTTGGAATCCCCTAGAAGCTGGTGGTTCGAGTGCTTGCACCTTGGGTCAGTATCATAAATGCTGGTTAGGATTTAAACCCCTTTAAATCTCCTCCGAAATTTAAATTTGCATTTTGTGGTGATGAGTGTTTTGACTTCAGGTGTCTGTGAGAGGCAAATCTTCACAAGAAAAGACCCCAGGCCGATTTCAGCCAAATAGAGACTTTAGAGATGGCAAAGATCAGGGCTTACTTTCAACAAGTGTTAATGCAATTTGCCTGTTGAACCTCACCGATTTCTCTTTAAGAATGAAATACTGCTAAGATGCTATTAAAAATAGAGTTGCGAAAGAAGGAAGAAAGACTGAGAGAGTCACTCACATAGAGTTGAAAAGACCTGGAGGAGGTAGGGTGTATGCACATCTCCTGTTTCAGTTCCATATAATGGAAGATCCAGGGGTTGATGAATGAGAACACACTTCCAATGTGAAAGAAGATTCCAGGAGGAGTAAGCATTGCTAAGATCGTCCTGCAAAATGTAGTTGAAATAGGGTTGATGCACATCTTCTGTTTAGGTTCTGGGAGCAGCATGAACGTTGGACTTTTGTCAGTAGTTGCAAATGATCACTGACCTCTGGGCCACCTCCAGGACCCCATCCTCCTGCTTTGGTCTGAAATAGACATCATGGAACACCTGGTAGCCAAACCGCCAACCATGCATTAGTTTAAGGTCTGCTCGCAGGAATCCTAATTCTTTCCCAGCTTGTGCGACCCTGTGATTTTGACCTCTTTGAGCCTGCGCTCCCTGCTGGCAGTGTGGAGCACACTTTCCGTTTGGGGGTGACTCTGTGTCTCCCAGAGTGCAATCCCTAAGACCTGAACTCAAAGCTGTACTTGTTTTACAGACGGTTCTTCTTGGCTCACATTCCTTGGCCTGGCGGGTAGGATGCAACGCGTCTGACCTCTGCGTCTTCGCTGCCGGTTCCAGTGAGATAGGCACAAGAATGGTCCACCCTGTCATCTCCCCGGTGGTTTTGCATCACAGTGGTAAGTTGTCTTGGTTCTGAACCTCCCGCCAGGGTTGAGGTTCAGGCCTTTATTTGGATGTCCTCTTTTGGTGGTTTCTGTCTTTACATCTGAGGGGAAAAGATACCTTCTTCTTGGCTGTGACATTGGAGACAGGTCCTTAAAAAGAAAATACACAGTTGGTTCTTTGGGGAAAAGACCTTAGTAGGACAGATGTAGAAAGTTCTGCAAGTCCTCGCCCCACACAAAAACTCTGAACCAGAGGTTGCTTCTGTTGGCAGAATCGTGCGTTAGTGCAGGTTTACCGCATAAATCGAGGTACCCCCCATTTAGTGAGCATGTAGCAGCTGTCAGCACGGTGCTGGGTGTTCTATAGCCAAGGCCCTGGTCCTAGCACAGACAGATCCGGTCTTGCTGATGAAGAAAGTTTCCATACAAGTTGCAGTCTCACCTCCCTAAGTGTTTTCCTTGGAGCCCTGGAGACACTCCCAATCCTCCCTTTCTTTTGTGAGATCACCACTTACCTACCATCTGGGGAAGGATCTTGATCTGCTTGTTTTCTGTCTCTGTGATAAGAAGAAAAGCCATCTTCTGGAAAACGTGTCCAAAAGGTTAATGGGGTAATCATCTCAAACCTTGGAACGTCATCATGAATTCAGTGCCGTTAGATCTTATTGAGGTCCCTGAGGTCATGCGTAAGTGGAAGAGGGGATTTGAGAACTTCGTTTAATCCACAGTTATAGAGGTGCTGAGATCTGTAAAGAAATCACACAGTTGGAAGAGAATATGGCGCTCCTTTATTCTGGTTCTGGCTTAACACCTTTTGCTCCTGGTTTGTCCGTGGTCTTTTAAATCTGAGCTTCTCGGCGATTCCATTTCAGCCACCTCAGGTCTCTGTGTTGAGTACTTTCGGGACCAAGTTCAAACTATGTAACAGGGCGTACGAGGCCCTTTACCATCACTATATGAATTTGGTGCCCTCTCTCCAACCCCCTTATGGTCCAGTCACACTAAGTGTTGCTGTGTCTGTTGTTTGCATTCACACCCTCCCTGTATTCCCACCCTTTGCACTCCAGGCCTTCAAGAATCGGCCATGTCCCTTTCTCTGTGAAGCTCCTTAACCTCCCCCTCAGCCCACATCATCTACCCTGTACCTCCATAATGAAGTCCTTGTCTTCCTTTGGTTCTCCGTAGGCTTCCAGCCGTTTTCCAACAATACTTACTGCACACATACTGTGGGTATGTAAGCAAGAGGCGTTCTAGCAGATTAGTAAGACACTGAGCTCTAGGGCCAGACTCCCTGGGTGCGCATCTTAACCCTGCCCCTTCTCCTTAGGCAAGTCACTTGACCTCTTGGGTCCAGGTTTCCTTGCCTGTAATGCAAGGATTATAATCCTACCTGTCTCAGAGTTGCTGTTAGGATTCAGTGTTGTGGAGTTTCTCCAAAGAAAGCGCTCCATCATAGTCATTGTCTTTATGGTACTTGAATGGAAGCTCCACGAGGAGAGGGAATTTCCGCTTCCCGATCTCTGCCCGGGTCAGTGCCTGGCACTAGCAGATGCTTTAAACATACGGTGAATGAATATATGAATTTGCCAGGCGTTCTTCTAGTCTCAGGGCAAGCGGCCTTGAACAAAATAAACAAGATCCCTTTCTCATGGCTTCTACTGTAAGCTTTAGACAGAAGCACACGCTTTCATGTAATAGCAGGTGCTGTGAGGAATGTACAAGAGGGAAGTGGGATTGAGGCTAGGGATGGAGGAGCAGTATTAAGTGAGGATGGGCCAACCACACAGAGGATCCAGGTGAGGATTTCAGCCAAGGGCCCAGAATTCCCGAGGGAAAAAGAAGCTCTGCTGGTTAATAGAGCCTCCCCATTTTCTCCAAAGGGCTCTTGGAATGTCTGTCTTCCCCACTAGACTAGGAACGTCCGAAAAGAGGGACTCCATCGTGTAATTGTTTATAAATATCCTCGCTGGTGATTAGTTGGACACTTGATAAATACTTGTTGATGAAACCAAGGAATCCATGTAGGAAAGGGCCTTCCCGTTTGGAAATGCAGGCTCTGAGAGACTCTTCTACCTGTCTGTTTTCTTTTCTCCTTGTATATTCTGCCTTCCTGAAGTCTAGGCCAAGGAATACATCTGAGCATTGACTCATCTTCCTTCCAGTGCTATCCCTGAGCTCTAACATTAGGAGGTCACTTTTCCCCCCAGATCCCAACATTTATTAATCCCCTTTTTGGTAAGAATTAGGTTCAGAGCTGCAGAAACTGTTCTGTAAATGGAAAAAACTTTAGTAAAAGATTTTGGTTTTCAGAAAGTCATTTCATTTGATGAATTTTAAACATTTGCTCTTTGAGAAGCTCCTTTTTGGTCATCAACATAAAAATGAACCTATCATTTAAATATCCATGCTGTATTACTGTCCAGCACTGAGTTACGAACTTGCGGTGTTGTGATTTAGAATATAGATGTGATCTTACCCCGTTTCTGCAGCAAAGCTCCTTAAAGCCCTTGGAATTCCTAAGTGTGGAGGGTGATGGGGTATCTTTTGTTTGCTGTGTTAATGAGAGACTTTGGGACTGAGGAGGGGGCTGGTTGCCTGCCAGTGGAACCAACCACTTGATTATTGGGTGGGAACTTTCAGGCCCGCCCTCCACCTCCTGGGAGGGGAGAGGGGCTGGAGAACAATGATTGTCATGAAATCATAAAATCATGCCCATGTGATGAAGCCTCCACAAATACCCTGAAGGACGGGTTCTGAGAGCTTCTGGGTTGGTGAACATTGGAGGTGCTGGGAGAGTGGCGCTCTGGAACGGGGCATGGAAACTCGATCCATACCCCTTTCCCCGTACTTGGCCCTACGCAGATCTTCTCTCTTACTCTTCCTGAGTTGTATCCTTTTATAATAAACCGGTAGGTTTGTAAGTGAAATGTTTCTCTGAATTTTGTGAGCCACTGTAACAAATTAATTGAGCCTAAGGAGGCAGTGGTTGGAACCTCCCATCTGTGGCCAGTCAAGCACAGGTGGCAAACTGGACTTGTGATGGGCATCTGAGGGTGCTGGGGGTCCAGTGTGGTGGGACTGAGCTGTGCAAGCTGACACTATCTCCAGATAGGTCGTGTCAGAAAAGGACATGCGGGTGGTGTCAAAGACTTGCTTGTCACGTGGAAGAAACACATTGCAACTGGTGTCAGAATTGTAGAACTTTATTGAAAGTCGATACGGGGATTTGAAAATTAAATGAAATCATTGATGGTCTGGTTTATCTCCAGGGATGGGGGGAATGAAAGTCCATGCAATACTTGTTAAACTAACACACTTAGGATGTAAGATCGTCAGAGAGCCCAGAGGAGGAGGATCCTTCCCCCAGATCTATAGAGAAAGAGGCAGAATGGCTTCCTGATAGAATAAGGTCCTGAGCAGAGATGTGAAGGAATTGGCTGGAGCAGAGCTAGTGGAGTTGGAATGGACTTAGAAGGGAGATGAGAACAAGAAGCTGCCCTATAAGACTCTCTTTGGGTAGTTTGGTGACAACACTCTTTGGCTGGAGCCCAAGGACAGCTAGCCTTCCTTCATTCTAAATTCCTCCCCACAGAGGATAAGATTATGGTGCTTCCTTTA
Organism: Ursus arctos; assembly: GCF_023065955.2. Lineage (NCBI taxonomy): Eukaryota > Metazoa > Chordata > Mammalia > Carnivora > Ursidae > Ursus > Ursus arctos. The sequence continues at coordinate 30,765,013 of NW_026623008.1, forward strand.
CCTTAAGCTAGCCCACAAATGATCTCAACTTGTTTGTGTTTTTAATTGTAAGATGGCCTCTCGTTTTTAGCAGCTAATTAAGAAGGAACCCTGCATTGTCATGAGAAGAACTTTTAAGCCAGGGAGCACATGAATGTAAACGTTTTTTGTTATTTCGATCCGGGAGTGGCACTGTTAGAAAGATTGGAGGCTGGAGAAGACTTGTGAGTGTATAAATGAATGTCAGCTTATTTTAGGCAGTTGTAAAGATTTCCCCATGAGACCTTTACTCTTCCCGGATGGTGGGTGGGAGGGACTAGAAATGTCTAAGGAAAACTTTCTCGAGGCTGTTCAGGATGGGGTTTTCAGGTGGATAAGTCCCACCACTCCACTGCCCCACAAAGCCTACAAAGGAAAGTGAAGAGGTCAGGAGAGGAAAGCCAGGGATGTTCATGGGGGGCGATGGTGTGTGTTTTGTGTTTTGTTTTTCTTTTTGTTTTTACTTCAAATGGATGCCTTCAATAGTTGAACTCCTTTGATGAAAAAGCTAATGTGTTGAATTGACTTTACCATTCTACATGGAGGGCAGGGTGCCCTGGGTGCGGAACAGCTGGAGGGAGCCCGAGCCCCACCTCCCTTAGTGCCTCCTTGGGTTCCCCAGGAGAGGAGCCGGGGTGGAATGGGCTGGGCCCCAAAGCAGGCTGAGGTTGCAGAGAAGCTCTGTCTGAAAAGTAGGAGTGGTTCGGGCCTGGCGACACAGACCTAGGAACCCCGTGCTGACTGAGCCGCCACATTCATAAGGCGTCTTCAGTCACTCCTGACAGCGAGAGCACCAAGGAGCAGCCCGCATATTTCAGGGAGAGTTAATATGGAAAAGCAACACCCTCAGACCCGCAGGGTGAGCCATTTAGTAAGTGAAGGACAGTGTCGTGTACCTGCTTCCCAGGATTATGTGGAGCTTAAACTGTGGAACGGACATGAAGTCACCGTACAGTGTGCGACACCAAGTTAATGCCGTCCTTCTTGACTGTAACTGGGCGAGCCTCTGCACGGTAGCTTGTAGGTAGTGAGAATAATGGATGCTTGTGGGTAACTCATGGCTAACGGAGGGCTTCGGTGGATGTTTGCTCCTTTGCTCTTCCCAGCAACCTTGGAAGGTAAGGGGAGTTTCCCGTTTCCAAATAAGGGAACTGCAGGTCAGCCAACCACACAGCCAGTGAATGGCATTTCTGGTGTGTCAATCTAGGTATTGTCCAGGTTGCTGTTCAAAGTGTGGCACCCAGACCCACAGCCTCAGCTCTCTGCACTCTCTTCCTCTTCTGTAAGCCTAAAGTTATTTCACAATAATCAGTTTAAAACAAGAGTCAAGGTGCACCTGACTGCTCTGTTGTAGAGCACGTGCCTCTTGGTCTCTGGTTTGTCAGTCTGAGGCCACACCTCCCAGCCCAGGGTGGAGAGCAGAAGAAAGGAGGGAATGGAGAGGAAATTTAAGAAGCTAGGTAACTTTTCAGATCCACCGGCTTCTGCAGTTTTTAGTGAAATTGACAGAACACTGGAATCACCAAGTCTCCCTGCACACTGTGTGCTCTGTCACATTCTGAAGCAGTGGTTCTTGACCTTGGCTGGACATCAGAATCCCCTGGGGAGTCTTATAAAATCCTGATGGCCGAGTTCTCCTGCAAGATTCTGATTTAATTGGTTTGCTCGTGACCTGGGCAACAGGACTTTTGCAAGCCCCGAGATTCTGTGTGCAGGCCAGGGTCAGAACCATTGTTCTAAAAAGACTTCAAGTGACTTTGGAGGTGCATCATTTCCTTAGGCTAACTCTGATAATGATGGGCCAGTTTTTGCTCCATTTATCCAGCAGGTGATGTCTCGCAGCAGGGCAGCTTTTCAGAATATCTAGTTCACCGTGGGAAGGGGGGCCTAGAAAACTGAGCGCTCCGTTGCGTGCAAGCAGCAGGCTGGTGTGGCTGCTGCTTATCTCCTTGGCAGTTTCAGTGCTGTTATCAGAGTCAGGCAGTATGGACATATTTCTGCATCAGTACTTGTTGGTGTTCGTGAAAGTTGGAATACCACAGTACTTTAGGAAAAGTACTAACCTGAGGCCACACAACTCAGTCTTTCAGTCCTGTCACTAGCGCAGAAGTTCCTTGAGCCTAGTGCTTTGTATTTGTTTTGTTCACTGTTGAATCCCCAGTGTCTAAACTTGGGGTAAGATAGTAGGTATTCAGTACATGTTGAGTAAACGAATGAGTAATTAAGAGTGGATTATAATGTGCCCTGTGGGAAAGGGGAACCTTCACACTGGTGGAAGCCCAGCCTCTCCCTGTCACCCTCCCCCTCGGGATCTCCAACAGGGAGAGGTGACGGTCCAGCTCATAGGTCCCCCAGCCTCGAGGAGAATCTTTTTGTCCCTTGGCTGAGATCGTCCTAATTGTCGTCTTCTCAAATTGTCCCTTATACTCACATCCTACCATCACAACAACTGAGACTGAGAATAAATGTTCCGTTTAATTATATCCTCTCCCCCGGTCATCTCTCAGGCAGTGGTAGGGATAGTATTCTATCACCGGCTGTGTGACCTTGGAAGATTCACTTAACCTCTCTGAGCATCAGTTTTCTCATCTGTCAAGTGAAGCTGCTACCTACCTCACAAGTTGGTTGTGAGAGTTACGCTGAGTGAATGTATTTTAAATGTTTAGCACCACGTTTGGCCCACAGTTGGCCCTTCCTAAAGATTACTTCTGCTCTGCGTTTCCCTTCACTTGAACAGCAATAGAGGAAGGCACAGATTCACTTCATTCTCATTATTCGTGGTCCTGCAAACCCTGAGTTAGTGAGCACTGAATCAGTGCTCCGAGGAGCAGCACAGTTAGGTCCCTCCTCACCTATCTGTCAACCAGTCAGTACATCACTTTACTTTATGTGTGTTTCCTTAAAGACAACTTATTTAACATATGCATCGCTGATCTGTTCACATTGAGCTCATGGCCAACAACCCGTAACTGCTGCCTGGATGAAGCTTATCTAACACGCATTTCCCCCATGAGACACACAGCCTTTTCTTGCTTGGAAGACTAGAGAGCACTTCAGCACTACACCTGAGGACCATTTTAAATGGAAATCGCCGGCAGGGATGAAAAAAAAAAAGCCAAAAAATGCAGCAATAATCGACTGTGAAGGGGATTCTTGTTTACAGTAGGAGAGCTGAAACAAGGCAGTTTGGCCTTCTTTGACCTCAGCTGGGACCCCCCCCCTTTTTTTTTGCCACTCTGCATGTCCAAGAACATTGGATTTGGGGGTTACAAACTTTAGTGAGCGGGTAGCTCCACAGGTACGGAATCCATGGGGAATAAGGATCCACTGTTGGAAGTAGATCCGGGACAAGCGTTAGGGAACCACGGGGTTCCGGAGGGCAGAGCGCATGTTGGGCTGTGCTTCCTTGGTGGGCCCCGAAGCTAGAACAGTTAAGGGCACAGAGCAGGTTCTTAGTAGATAACTGTTGGGCTCTTGATCCAATTGAACAAACACGTGTCCTATCCCTATGTCGGCCGTCCCTGGGATAAGCATCTGGTTTTACCCTGCACTCATCTGCTAGCAGGGTTCCCGTTCCACAGCTGTTAGGAGGATAGATTTTACTGACTTTTTATAGGGACGGCAGGAGGGTCCCTCCCGTTTCTCCAGCCTTCCCACCACCTAGAGTCTGCTGTGTGACTTTTCCCTCACACCAGCCAGGCTGGCAGGCACCATTCTTCACCTTCTCAGAAACCAGCCCTCCCTCTCTGTCTAGATTTACACTCAGCAATTAGGCTCTGTCCTGGCTTCTCCGGGTTAACCCGTCACTTCGCTCAGGAAACGAAGCGTCATTAGAAGTAGAAAATTCTGATTCCCTATGAATTATGTCAAGTATCTTTTCATAAATTTCTGTGCTAGGTGCCATAATAAGGAAATTTGCAGTGATGAGAAAGATCGTGCCCCTTCTCTAAGGAGCTTGCAGACCTGTGGTGCGACGGTCTGTGAAGTACAGGAAGGCAGAAGAGGCAGTGAGACCCGTATGAACGAGCCCTTAGGAGTCCAGTCAACAAAATCGTGTAGCAACAAAGAAGATACACGCAACCTCCCCGTCAATTATTTTTAATCATTAGAAGCCTATACTTCTAATGCAATTTCTACTAAAAGGGGAAAAAATGAACAAAGGTACATTCACATTTGTAGTGCATGGATACATTATAATTACAGACTTCATGAGCTTATAAATAATGTAAGTATGGCTAGACGCGTAGTATACAAATGACTTAGTTATTACCTTGCCCAAAGTGACATCCTGGAGTGGAGACAAATGAATTTTATTTTTGTTGGCTCAGAAGTGAGCTAAGGTTTCTTTGGTAAACACTAAGAAAAAAGTAGTAAGTTCATTTTGTTCTCCCTAGTTCCCTGATGAATGTTATAAAAGAAAAATTTTAAGTAGCCACAAATAACTTCCTGAGGTCATGAGGATAGTGTTTTGCCCTTAGTGACCCATTGTCAGGCATTTAGCTTTTTGGACAAACTACAGTGGGTTTTACATGCTAGACTTACTTATCCTTGTTAATTCATTTCAGCTTGTGTGGAGTTCATGGGAATGTGGGCTCATTTAATTTTGTTTTCAATTAAGATCTTTTTCATTACTGGAGAAATGCATAAACATCGTGGAAAGTTGTAGAATTCACTGACATCAAAAACCATCATTGTTAATTTTTTAATAGTGCCCATTCCATATTTTATTGTATTTCATTCTAGTGTTTTTCTAGGCATTTATTATATAATTATTTAAATGGTGTCATTGATGTTTTTTGAGCGTTCTTCCAGAGAGGGATTATTTAGAATTACGTTTTTAGTAATTAATGCATCATGATTATTGGTAAAGGAATTTGCAACTTGGTGCTCCTTCTTGGGGGGGAAGACTTTCAGTTACACGAGCCAGACAACTTACTAAATTGGTAAAATCCCCTCCCTGAGCCCACCCTCCCCTATATGGCCAGGCAGAATGACCTAAAGCCAGTGGGCCCTGCCTTTGCAGGCTACGCCTCAGCCACAGGAAGAGCTGGCATTCAGAACGTATTTCACTGCTGGTGCGCTTGGCAAGAATCAATGGGCCGTGTCTTGGAGTGGCTGCATGTGCCCACAGCACCCCGATCCTGGTCCAGGGAAGCAATTTCCCCACTCAGTCGACAACTCCTTTCATCCAGCGCTTTTATCCTCTGCCGACTCACAAGTGTGAGTTTATTTGCTTACGCATTTTTACTGCCACCAGGCCTTGACCTGTTTCAAATGATAAGGTTTCTAACTGGCCACTTCTCTCCCCAATTCATGCCAGAGACCTAACGTGCCCTGATATTACATACTGTTATCATCACCTCTTATCGACTGACTGTCATCATCCATGAGTCCAGAAAGCCTCCTTTATAAATGAAGCACCATCAGTTCTGCTTCCACATGGAAATATTTCACTGGCAGAAATATATGAGACAGCCAGGAAGGACCCGCTCAGCTGCATGTGACTCATGGGAAAATGGAGACAGCTGAGCCCCTGGACAATTCATGTTTGCTTTAATTCATCTACTTAATAAAATAACAAATTTGGAAATACTTAAAATAATGAATGTTGCAGCAGACCGGCACCCGTGAAAGAGCAGCCTGAGATCGTGAGCCGGGGAACGCGCACGACCGGACTGAAATGGAGCTTCAGTGGGCTCACTGGAACCCGAATGAGACCGGGAGCTCTTGGAGCGCGCGGGGGCAGCTGGTGGCTGGCAATGTTAGAAACACGAAGGAGAGAGATGCACTGGCCCTGGAAGTGAGGGCTGTGATGCCAGGTGTGGGGCGCACATCCCAGGACACTGCAAGGTTAAGCAGCACCAACAGTAACAGATTTAAAGTGGCCAGAACATCAGTGGAGAACGGTCCGCGATCCCTCTGTTCTGAGACAGAGGCTGAGATGCGGCTGCTGCTGCTCTGACTCTCAGAAGAGGCATAGCAAACCGCCAGAGAACAAAAGCCTGGAAATACTGGCTCACAGTGTGCCTATCTCCATCCCCCCTCACAGGGAACACGGAGACTCTATCCCAACAGGGTTGCCTGAGGATCGGCGCGGCAGGTCCCTGTCCCAGAAGGCAGGCTGAAAAATCAAGAAGCCCACATCCCTAAAATCCCTATAAAACAAGGGTGCACGGCCTGGGTCCCGGTCAATAATTTGGGCTCTGGACAACCCCGCAACCTCTCCTCATCAGAATGACGAGAAGGAGAACCCCCCCCCCCAGCAAAGAAAAGACAATGAGTCTGTGGCCTCTGCCACAGAACTAATGGATATGGATATAACCAAATGATCAGAAATGGAGTTCAGAGTAACAATGGTCAGATGATGTGTAGACTTGAAAAAAGTATTAACGAAAATGTTAATGAGAATATAAAATCTCTAAGGGCAGAAATGAGAGTGAATCTGGCAGAAATTAAAAATTCTATGAGCCAAATGCAGTCAAAACTAGAGGCTCTGACGGCCAGGGTGAATGAGGCAGAAGGACGTATGAGCGAATTGGAGGATGATAGAAAGCTAAAATAGAATCTGGACTCAAAAAAATCCATGCTCAGGAATGTAGGTTACGGGAGATTACTGACTCAATGAAACATTCCAATGTCAGAATCATCGGCATCCCCAAGGGGGTGGAGAAAAACAGAGGTCTAGAAGAGATATTTGAAGAAATTGTAACTGAAAACTTCCCTAATCTAGCAAAGGAAACAAGCATTCGTGTCCAAGAGGCAGAGAAGACCCCCTCCCGAGCTCAACCACGACAAACTTACACCACAGCACGTCATAGTGCAATTCGCAAATATTAGATCCAAGGATGAAGTATTGAAAGGGGCCAGGGCAAAGAAATTTCTCACAACCAAGGCAAAGGTATCAGAATTACGTCAGACCTGTCTGCACAGTCCTGGAATGAGAGAAAGGGTTGGGGGGCATTTTTAAAGCTCTTTCAGAGAAAAACATGTAGCCAAGGATCCTTTATCCAGCAAGGCTGTCATTCAGAATTGACGGAGAGACAAAGACCTTCCAGAATCTCCAGTCATTAAACATATTTGTAACCACGAAACCAGCCCTACAGGAGATATTAAGGGGGGTTCTATAATAGTAAAAAGGCCCCAAGAGTGATACAGAACAGAAAGTCACAATCGATAGAAACAAAGACTTTACTGGCAATATGACATCATTAAAATCATATCTCTCAATAATCGGTCTCAATGTAAATGACCTAAATGCTCCCATAACACGCCACAGGGTTGCAGATTGGGTAAAAAGACATGACCCATCCATTTGCTGTCTACAAGAGACTCATTTTGAACCTAAAGATACATCCAGACTGGAAGTAAAGGGATGAAATACCATCTTTCATGCCAGTGGACCTCAATAGAAAGCTAGGGTAGCAATTCTCATATCAGACAGATTGGATATTAAACTAAAGACTATAGTTAGAGATACAGAAGGGCACTATATTATTCTTAAAGGATGTATCCAACAAGTCGATATGACAATTATAAATATATATGCCCCCAACAGGGGAGCAGCAAGATACACAAGCCAACTCTCAAGCACAATAAGGAGACATATAGATAAAAATACGTTAATAGTAGGGGAGCTCAACACTCCACTATCAGCAATAGACAGAGCACCAGAACAGAAAACCAACAAAGAAACAAGAGCTCTGAATCCCATAGTCGACGAGCTGAACCACATAGATATATATAGAACACTACACCCCAGAACCAAAGAATACTCTTTCTATTCTAATGCCCATGGAACATTCTCAAGAATAGACTATGTTCTGGGTCACAAAAGAGGTCTCAACCGATACCAAAAGACTGAAATTATTCCCTGCATATTCTCAGACCACAGCACTTTGAAATGGGAACTCAACCACAAGGAAAAATTTGGAAGAAACTCAAATACTTGGAGACTAAGAACCATCCTGCTCAAGAATGATTCGATAAACCAGGAAATCAAAAATCAATTTAAACAATTTATGGAGACCAACGAGAATGAAAACACAATGGTCCAAACCTATGGAATACTGCAAAGGCAGTAAGGGAATACTAAGGGGAAAAATACATAGCCATCCAAGCCTCACTCAAAAGAATAGAAAAATATAAAATGCAGTTATTATATTCTCACCTCAAGAAGCTGGAACCGCAACAGAGGAACAGGCCTAATCCACGTACGAGAGAGCAGTTGATGAAGATTAGAGCAGAGATCAATGAATTAGAAACAAGGAGCGCAGTAGAGCAGATCAAGAGAACTAGAAGCTGGTTCTTTGAAGAGTAAATAAAATTGGCAAACCACTGGCAAGACTTATCCAAAAGAATAGAAAAAGGACCCAAATTAATAAAATTATGAATGAAAAGGGAGAGGTCACAACCAACACCAGTGAAATTGGAAGGATTATTAGAAACTTTTATCCACAGCTTGATGCCAATAAATTAAGCAATCTGGAAGAGATGGAGGCCTTTCTGGAAACCTATAAACTACCAAGACTGAAACAGGAAGAAATTGAATTTTTAAACAGGCCAATTAATTATGAAGAGATTGAAACAGTGATAAACAACCTTCCAAAAAACAGAACACCAGGACCGGATGGTTTTCCCGGGGAATTCTACCAAACATTCAAAGAAGAAATAATACCTATTCTCCTAAAGCTATTTCAAAAAATAGAAACAGAAGGTAAGCTACCAAACTCATTCTATGAGGCCAATATTACCTTGATCCCCAAACCAGCTAAAGACTCTATCAAAAGGGAGAATTACAGACTAATTTCCCTAATGAATATGGACACCAAAATTCTCAACAAGATCCAGACTAATAGAATCCAACAGTGCATTAAAAGGATTATCCATCATGACCAAGTGGGATTCATCCCTGGGATGCAAGGGTGGTTCAACATTCGCAAATCTATCAGTGTCATAGATTTTATCCAGCAGGAAAAAGCCAAAAATCATATGATCCTCTCAATAGATGCAGAAAAAGCATATGACAAAATACAGCATCCTTTCCTGATTAAAACCCTTCAGAGTGTAGGGATAGAGGGTACATTCCTCAATCTCATAAAAACCATCTAGGAAAAGCCTACAGCAAATACCATTCTCAATGGGGAAAAGCTGGAAGCCTTTCCCTTAAGATCAGGAACTCGACAAGGATGCCCACTCTCGTCACTATTATTCAACATAGTACTAGAAGTCCTTGCAACAGCAATCAGACAACAAAAAGGGATAAAAGGTATCCAAATCAGCAAAGAAGAAGTCAAAATGTCATACTAGCAGATGACATGATACTCTATATGGAAAACCCAAAAGACTCCACCCCCAAACTACTAGAACTTAGAGAGCAATTCAGTAATGTGGCGGGATACAAAATCAATGCTCAGAAATCAGTTGCATTTCTATACACGAACAATGAGACTGAAGAAAGAGAAATTAGGGAATCCATCCCATTTACAATAGCACCAAAAATCATAAGTTATCTTGGAATTAACTTAACCAGAGACATAAAGGACCTATATTCTAGAAACTATAAATCACTCTTGAAAGACATTGGGGGAGACACAAAAAGATGGAAAAATACTCCACGCTTATGGATCAGAAGAATTAACATAAAGTGTCCATGCTACCCAGAGCAATCTACACTTTCAATGCTATCCCGATCAAAATACCAATGACATTTTTCAAAGAACTGGAACAAATAGCCCTTAAATTTGTGTGGAACCAGAAAAGGCCCTACATCGCCAAGGAATTGTTGAAAAGGAAAAACAAAGCTGGGGGCATCACAATGCCGGATTTCGAGCTCTACTACAAAGCTGTGATCACAAAGATGGCATGGTATTGGCACAAAAACAGACACATAGACCAATGGAACAGAATAGAGAACCCAGAAATGAACTCTCGGCTCTTTGGGCAACTAATTTTTGACAAAGCAGGAAAAAACATCCGGTGGAAAAAAGACAGTCTCTCCAATAAATGGTGCTGGGAAAATTGGACAACTACATGCAAAAGAATGAAACTTGACCACTCTCTCACACCATACATAAAGATAAACTCCAAATGGATGAAAGACCTCGGTGTGAGACAGGAATCCATCAAAATCCTAGAGGAGAACATAGGCAGTAACCTCTATGACATCAGTCACAGCAACCTTTTTCATGATACATCTCCAAAGGCAAGAGAAACAACAGATAAAATGAACTTGTCGGAGTTCGTCAAGATCAAAAGCTTCTGCGCAGCCAAGGAAACAGTCAAAAAAACTAAGAGGCAGCCCATGGAATGGGAGAATATATTTGCAAATGACACTTCAGATAAAAGACTTGTATCCAAGATCTACAAAGAACTTCTCAAACTCAATACGTGAGAAACAAATAAACAAATCATAAAATGGGCAGAAGATATGAACACTTTTCCTATGAAGACATACAAATGGCTAACAGACACATGATAAAATGTTCAAAATCATTAGCCATCAAGGAATTTCAAATCAAAACCACACTAAGATACCACCTTACGCCAGTTAGAATGGCAAAAATTGACAAGGCAAGAAACAACAATTGCAGGAGAGGATGTGGAGAAAGGGGGTCCCTCTTACATTGTTGGTGGGAATGCAAGTTGGTACAGCCACTCTGGAAAAGAGTGTGGAGGTCCCTTAAAAAGTTAAAAATTGAGCTACCCTATGATCCAGCAATTGCACTGCTGGGTATTTACCCCAAAGATACAGACGTAGTGAAGAGAAGGGCCATATGCACCCCAATGTTCATAGCAGGTTTGTCCATAATCGCTAAATCGTGGAAGGAGCCGAGATGCCCTTCAACAGATGACTCGATTAAGAAGCTGGTCCATATATACAATGGAATATTACTCAGCTATCAAAAGGAATGATTTCTCAACATTTGCTGCAACATGGACGGCACTGGAGGAGATAATGCTAAGTGAAATAAGTCAAGCAGAGAAAGACAATTATCATATGTTTTCTCTCATCTATGGAGCATAAGAAGTAGGAAGATCGGTAGGAGAAGAAAGGGAAGAAGAAGGGGGGTTAAACAGAAGGGGGAATGAACCATGAGAGACTATCGACTCTGAGAAACAAACTGAGGGCTTCAGAGGGGAGGGGTGTGGGGGAATGGGATAGGCTGGTGATGGGTATTAAGGAGAGCACGTATTGCATGGTGCACTGGGTGTTATACGCAACTAATGAATCATGGAACTTTACATCAAAAACCAGGGATATACTGTATGGTGAGTAACATAATATAAGAAAAAAAACATTAAAAAAATAATGAATGTTGCTATTAACAGTCCTCTCTCACTGTTAACTAGGACTGCTTCATTTTAGTACCGGGGTGTCTGAGTGCGGGGCATGGGAAGCACATCTCCACCTCACAGAGAAGGAATTGGGATATGGGAAGCACATCTCCACCTCACAGAGAAGGGCTTGTGGCCTTAGAGTTTGGCTTTGACTCGGTTGGTACTGGGGAGCCTTTAAAGGTTAAGAGCAGTGAGCGACAGGAGCAAAATCCTGTATGAGGAGGACGAACCTGTTGGTGGCTGTGCAGGCAAGCTGACAGGGAGCCCCAGGGGCCACATGACTCCAGGCTGATGGGCAATGATTTGACCATGAATTCATGGGTTCCCTGGAGCTCTGACACTGGCCACGAGAAGGGTGGGCTGGTATGTTTGGGTGGTGCTTCATCATTCGTGTTCTATTCCCTCTGATAGCTTCACAACAGCCTGCCCTGGGAGCGTGGTGCCCTGTGCATGAGACTGCATGTGAAAAGTAATGGGGCCCAGCCCCTCTTCAGATTGCTGGTGGGGCACTGGCTAGAACAGGGCAGGTTTTGCTTGCAGTTGCTCACACATAGGGGAACTGAACGCTGGCTAGCTCGAGCTTAGCTGGTCTGAAACGCCAGCACTCAGGGCTAGGCAGAGGCGGTGGGTGGGCGGGCTGGCTCCCACCTCTGGGTCAGGTGATTTTCTGAATGGAGAGACTGAGGATGCTTCTACTCAGTGCAAGGATTCGCTTTCCTCCTCTAGGTGAGAACCTGACTTCTCTTAGCTCTCTGTGCAAGTATGGTTTGTAGTATCACTTTTTTTAAACTCTCGATGAGCTGACATTCCTGAAGATGCCCTGTGTGTAGTTTCCCCATCTCATCTCCTCATGCAGGTGGGCCTTCTTCCTTTGTCTGGGCTTTGAATGGCTATTGTTGGAGCTCTAAGCCCGGAGTCCCTGCAGGTCTCGGGGGCACCCAGGGGAGTGGTCACAATCCACATCTTCCCTCCCTGCAGGCATTTGTGCTTTGACGTTGCTCCCAACCAGCATGGGCACAGGAAGCACGGGCATCTTTGTCCTCCCTCTGAGGGACACAGCCCTCTCTACTCGCCATGTTTCAGACTCTTCCTGCATGCTCACATGACTGTAACACCCTGGGGAAAGGACCCCGTGCTTCTGGAATGCAGTGGGTCTTTTCCTGATGTTTCCAGATCCTGCCGTATACGTACTCCCACGCCCATCCCCTGGTCACTCGACAGAGCTTCTTAGGCTTGTGACAGCCTCTGAGTCTTCACTGGGAAGCACTGCTCACCCTGACCCTCCTTTGTTTGAGGGGCAAGCCCGAGCCCCAGGACAGATCAGGGGTGAGACCCTTGTTGACCACAGCGTTGGGATACTGTCCCTTGGGCATGGCTGTGACACTCGACGGGTGTCAGGAGGGCTGCACGTGCAGGGGAGGCAGCTGGCCCCATGCATGCCGTGTGCTCACACTGTGTGGGTCCAGCCCTGCTCCTCGGGAGCATCCTGGTCAACCACCCCACAGCTGAACAAAGGGAAAGCAGCTTGTAAATTCTGTCTCTGAATCAATGTTCCCGCCCAAGACAGGAAGTACATAAGAGAGGATTTAGACGTGTGGTTGGGAAGAACCAGGGTGTGGGGGCGGGGGACCTTGTCCGGAGCAGGGGTGGAATAAACCAGATAAAAAATGAGCTGATTAGAAGGTGAGGCATTAGGAAGAAAAATGGCAACAACGGGGGCCATGAATAATTTAGAGAGACGATGATGGAGAGCAAGGGTTTGTGAGCTCTCTGCACACACACACACGTTCACTCACATCTGCCCAGAAACATCTGTGAGCCCCAAGTTCCCCACTATAAGCTTATAATCTGTAACATTGTCTGTGCTGACTGCCTCGGGGGCGGTTGCGAGAGAAGATGAGGTCAAGGTCTGGAAAGCCCTGAGCTCCTACAACACACCGTGACTCTTGGTGACTTGCAGCCTAGCCCGGAAGGGGGTATGAACATCTGTGACAGCAGAGCGAGAACGACCAACGAAGCCAGCCTCGCTCGGGTGTGGCCACACCCCGGCTGTGCACAAGGTCGGTGTGACAGGCGTGCTTCAACGACTGCCAGCACAGAGACTCAGAGGGATCCTCCATCGACATGAAAAGGGGCTTTATTGGGATCTACATGGTGGGACTGCAGCAGAGGAGTTAGGGTTCCACTGTCTGTAGTGGTGGTCTCTCCAGCTGTGAGAAACAGACCCAGCGTAACAGCTGAAACACAGTGCAGGGGTGTTTTTATTTTCTCCCATCAAGAGCGGGCCTTGGGCTGCATGGGGTGTTAGTGGCAGCTCCGTGGTACCCAGAGGGTCAGGCTTCTTTTTGCTTTGCCGTCTTTAGAATTTGCCTTGGGGCTGCAAGCTGGCTCCTGGGATGCCAGCTGTCATGTCCACATTCTAGAAGGAAGAAGGCACAGGGTTACATCTTGTGGCCAACTATGCAAGTAACACTAGTCTTTGAAGAACATTCTTAGAAGTTCCTTCTGCTGCCGACTTATGCTTAGAATTCATGGAATATCTCTGTGCAGGAAAGCCTGGAAAGGTGCTCTTTCAGCTCTATACATTTCCGTCCATTGCTAAGAAAGGAAGGGGGGGCAGACAGTCGAAGGCAGCTAGCAGTTTCTGCCTTGCTTTCTACAGCAAATCCTGCTGAGGAGTGAAGCCCAGAGGAGATGCAATTTCTAGACTAAAATCATGTGACCTTCTGTGTCATGGCTGGCTGCATGCAGAGGGCCTCATGATCCTTCAGAATTGCCCACATAAGAATTAGCAGACATGAGCCCCACGGCTCAGGGGGCCGTTGGCCTCAAGGCCTCAGCTTGTGGTCTGTTTGGGCACCAGCGGAAGGTGCTTGTGGCCACTGGGTCCCCTTTCTGTGGGCTTGGGGTGCTCCATGGCTGCTAGTGTCGCGTATCGAGAAAGCCTGTAAGAGTGAGCTGGTCCTTGCAGCTGGAAAGAGAATAATTTAAATGCCTGTGTATTACAGGGGAAGAGAATAACTCATAAAATTATTTGTCAGCCTAATTTGGAAAATTATCGGAACGTATAGGCACATAATTCTGGAGTCTGTCAGGACACCGTGGGAACAGCAAGAAGCACCTGGTCTTCAGGAAGAATAAAGCTTCCAGCCAGCCCGCCTGATTTTTCCTCCTCCTTTCGGCCAAGCGGCAAGCCCGATCCATTAGGGGAAATGAGATGGAATTTGTCCTGACTTTAATAAGCTCTTTGGATTTAGGTCCTCTTGAGAAAGCATCACAACGCCAGGGAGAGCTGGTGCGGCTCCCGCCACTGTGAGGCGGTGTGTGACATGGTGGCTGGTCATTCTCAAAGATCACTCAGGAACGTCCCAGCCTCGGCCTGGGGGCTAGCCAAGCACATGTGGGCAGCCCTTGCTGACGCCCACAGGAGACATGTGTGACGGGCAAGCGTCCACAGGGGCAGGGAGCGCCCACCTGCTGCTGGGCACACAGGTTGGCTCTCGAGTGTATTTCCTTCACAGAAGCTCCCAGAATTGATGATGAGCAAGTCATCTGTACCTTGAGTTCAACATAATGTGCTATTGATCCCTGAAGTAATTTTGAACCTACTCTTCACCTGTCACATGGCCCAGTCTTTGTTTCAATCCCATTTATTATTGAGATCTATTAAAACAACTGGTTTGTCTACTTGGGCTCTTTGCATTGTCAGCATGGGGTAACTTGGACATGTGGGGATTATTTAATATAAACTTTCTCACACACACGCCCCCACTCTTCATACTCCCCCTGCCCATCCACTATTCTGCCATTATCCTGTCTGCCAATTCCATTGGCTAGATTTTCTTAGCAGTGCCTCCAAGACCCTTTCTGCTCTAGGCCTTTTAAAATGTGACATATTATCTTACAAATCGAGCAGCAAAACCGTAAGTCCCAGCCATGTGAACGTTCCAAGGGGGTGAGAGGAAAGGTCCCTCCTGCCACAGGAGTTGTGGCCCAAAATCCGGCTCATGTGGAATCAGCTCGTCAGATTTCCATCATGATTTCCCAAAGTGAAATGGAAAATAACTTAAATTGACTCAGGAATTTCTTTCAAAACGCTCTGGCAATCAATATGCTTTCAGTTGCGAGTGGAAAAAAGCCATAACGTGTAAGTTCTGCATAACTTAAATGCCCATTTTTCTTACTGCCAATGTCGACATCAGCAACTTTCCTATCATTTAGGAGGAGAGTACTATAGTCATTTGAAGCAACAAGGGATCCAAATCTAATGCTGAGGCAGTGTTTGGCCTCTGAGTTCATGTTTTGTTAAAAACGGTTCAACTTCCTGTGAGAGACCCGTGCAGACGCAGTGTGACTGCAAGGTTCTCAGGGGAGCCTGAGCATGGAATCCTGTGGGAGCATGAGTGTGAGAGATGACAACTAGATCCTAAAATAGGCCCGTGTAGATGAGTGAACTTCCATCTGTTTCTTAACTGTGGTCACAAAGACGCAGATGCTGGTGTTTCTATAATGGGTCTAAAGACAAATGATAGTATAAATCATCATTTTGAACACAATAAGGTTTTAATTTTTTCTGGTTTGATTTCTTTATATCATTTTTTTCCCGTAACAGGTATTTTTGTGCTGTAATGATTGATTCTGGTTTCAGAACATTATCTTCTAATGAAAAAGAAATATTTCATATTTAAAGAGAGATGGGAAAAACGTTGGGTTATCCACATTTCTGAAACATTAGGAAAAGCTCCTAAATGTTCACTTGGGCTTTGAAAGGTTTTCTAAAGTAAGGATTATAAATGAACACTCGGTTGGCAAGCTCCGTTCTCCTCTCCTCTTGGGAAGTTGTCAATGTGGCATAAATAACATGGCACGAAAGATCTGTTTCTCAGTCCTTAAGACGTCCTAGACCTCGGGCTGCACATACAGAATAGGATAATGTGGCAGATTCTCCCAGAACCAGCTACAACATTAAGTAAGAAGTGCACAAAATGATGTGGGATGTTCCATTAGGAATGGGCTCAATTCAGTCTTTTAGAATTTTCAGGAAAGAAGAAAGGCTAGGAAGCTAGCAGTTTGGAGGAAGCCACCCTGTAAGAGGTTTTGTTATCCTCTGCTATGCATGCACATGCTATGCCTCACCTTGGTCATACCCCCGGCAGTCTTGAGAGAGAAGCTTCACTGCTCCTATTCCACAGAGATAAATGGGAGCTCTAAGAGGTAACGAACTTACCCAAAGTCACATGGCTGGAATTTGTGTTTTTTCCAATCTGCATGTATCAAACATGGACAGAAATTACTTCCAGATTTTCAGCGCAGGTTGGATATAGAATGGAAAAGAAGCAAGATCTCATCTTAACTTCTGTTCACATGGTACGTGGATTTGCAGGAGTCTGTGGACATTTTGGACTACAGTCTACAATAGGACATCTATTTGACATTGAAACCCAGGACACACACACAGACACAGACAAACACAGAGCTGAATCAAAAGGTTCATAGGGATCTGGTGGGGAAAGTATGGGACAAGGGGGCTAAGAGAAGGGTGACGCCGCTGGGTTCTGGCCCAGTTGTGTGGGACTGAGGGTGCATAGGGGGCGTGCAGGGGGCCCACGTGGGGTCTCGGAGGAGAGAGGAGCCTGGCTTGGCTGAAGGGTACTTTCTGCATTCATCTGTAGGAAAGCACAACGGAGCCCCTTTACATGTGTTGATGGGGTGGGGAGGGAGGTGGGGAGGGACAGATGTTACGAGCACCCCCCCCTTATAGCTCTTCATTATGTGGATGTTTTCCTCTATTTCGTTTATTTGAAGAAGAGGCCAGCGCAGCACCTCTGTTCCAGCCACAGCCATGTCCAACTGAATATCAGATTTCATTTTTCGGAGGATGTTTATTAAAAAATAAAAAGTGGCAAAAGAAGGCAACTCCTTCCAAAGAAGAGAGTTAAGACTCCTGCTTGAATTCCTCACTTACGAAACACACACACACACACACACACACACACACACACACACACACACACTTGTTGCCAGTTAAGCAAGCCAACAGACATAGTGGGGACACCTCCCATTAAGCTCTGTGGCCAGGAAACAGAACTTTAAGTGCATTCCCCCATTAGGGAAAAAGAGAAATTGGAAATTTCCTTTTTGGAAATTGAGAAAACTGGAAGCAATGTCATCTTTTTAGAATTTTCTAATAGAGTCACAATTTTTTGTTAGCTGGGGAGCCTATCGATGCTGTTCAGAGCATGCACTGTGTTATGGAAAGGTGGAAGGAGGGCAGATGGCTTGGACTGGCCAGTGCTGGAGGCACCCGCCCCCCCCCCCACCTGTGCTCTCCTGCTGAGGGCACCTCCCGTGCCTCCACATCTTGCAGGCCTCCTTTTCCAAAGCTCCAAGTGATAAGAACTCACGAGTGGGGCAGGGAGGGGGGGGCAACACAGTAAAGAGGAAACAGAATATAAATTTTAAGACTAGATGTTGCCAGCTGGTTCCAGCAGAGCTAGAGGACAGCAGATATGGACAGGAATCCAAGAAGCAGAGACACTGAGAGTATAAAAGGAGCAAAAAACTTTCTTTGCTGCTCTATCGATCAAGAAAAGAACAAGTCCGTTCAAAAATCTATCAGATCGTCTTTCTGGAAACTAAACCCAGAGGAATATGAGCTGGATTCGACAACCATTCTATTTTACCATCTCCCTGACTCAGAGAGTGGCCCTTGTCAGTGTTTGAGCTTATCCATAAAATGTCTTTTGAAAGTTTCACCCAGATGAGTATATTTGCTGAGGCTGTTTCCACCTTTGCTTCCTTTTTTGTTTTTGTTTTTGTTTTTTTAAAGATTTTATTTATTTGTGAGAGAGCACGAGAGGCAGGAGGGTCAGAGGGAGAAGCAGACTCCCCGGTGAGCAGGGAGCCTGATGCGGTATTCCATCCTGGGATCCTGGGACTCCGGGATCATGACCTCTGAGCCAAAGGCAGTGGCTTAACCAACTGAGCCACCCAGGCGCCCTGCTTCCTTTTTTTTTTTTTTTAATTTTTTTTATTATGTTAGTCACCATACAGTACATCCCTGGTTTCTGACGTAAAGTTCCATGATTCATTAGTTGCGTATAACACCCAGTGCACCATGCAATACGTGCCCTCCTTACTACCCATCACCAGCCTACCCCATTCCCCCACCCCCTCCTCTCTGAAGCCCTCACTTTGTTTCCCAGAGTCCACAGTCTCTCATCCTGCTTCCTTTTTTAATTAGGAGTTGTGTTAGGGAGCTTGGTCTGAGTGGCGCTGAGCAGCGGGTACTGAATCCGCTGTCTGCAAGTGATGCCGGCAGTTGCCAGAACAGGTGAGGCTTCTCTGCGGGGATGCCCCGAGCTCTGCTCTCGGGCAGGACAACCAACACCCTTGTCTTCATGCTCTCCTACTTAAAGCTTGAAATACTGCATGTGGTATGATTAAAAAGATCTTGGTGTAGCACATTCAGGGCCTGCCCAAGGGAGTCATGAGGCCGGGGCAGCTCAGGAGGAGCCTGGTGTCCCTGCCGGGCACGTGGCCTGCACTTCCTCAGTCAGTGCTGAGCGAGTGGGTCCCTCGGCTCCTCTCCGTTCTCCTCCTGTTCCTCCTTTGCCACTGATTCTGCCCCTGCTTGTTCTCAGTAGAGTAGGTAAGGGAGAAAGAGGTGTGTATAAATCTCCCACTGCCTGTTTTTGGTTCTCGCCATGGCCGGGATGCAGCTGAGCAAAACAATTTACATGCTCAGACCTAGGAGGCCTTTTGCACCTCAAAGTCCCTTGCCTCTTCTGAGTTTTTGCTGGCATTTCCTTCGAGTTCAGCCTGCAGGCCCCAGCCTGGGCTCCCACTTCCCTTCCCTGGTTAGAACTTTCCACGCACATCTGACCCAAGGAGAAGGGGGCCCTCGTGTTAACTGGTGACTTTAGGTTTCATTGCAAGAACCAGGAGCTGTGGGACACCTGAGTTTCATGGAGATTCTGGACACGTCGCTCAAGGTCAGCTTGTAAGAGCCCCTGGAGAAAAATGGCATCATTACAGGTTAGTATCCCTGTCTTTGGAAAAAGGAAGAACAATCTCACCCCAAAAGGGAGATGGGCATCGCTGTAAACAGCCCAGCTGGCTGGGGGACGGGCACCGGAAGCCTCTCAGGGAAGTGGACACATCTGCCTGGCTGTCGGCAGAGGGCAGAGAGCTCAGTCACCACACCCGGCACTGACCCCTGCCCAAACCTGGACCTCACAGCGCAGCCCGTGTGTCCTGGCTCCCACACCCTTTGTGCTCCACCCAGTGTCCCCTGGGGACTCGAAGTGAGGACAGCCAGGCTGCCAGGCAGACTGCTCACAGGCTGCAGGTGTCTGTTGTGGGGCTTCGATGATTTTTTTTTAGAACAGAAGAGCTTTAACCTGAAAAATGGAAGCTTAATTTAAATCTTGGCTTCAAAATGAAAAAATCTGGGTGGCTTCGGCCTCAGAGGAAGGTGGGAGCCTTACCTTATCTCCCAGACCCTCCATTTCTTCGTGGGCCTGCAGGGAGGAGGCACCAGGGCCACAGCCTCCAGCGGCCCCTTCCATTTCCTGAGCATTACTTGAAACGTCAAGCCAGCCGCTCATGTTTCCACACCTCAGCCACTCAGTCTGGGACACAGTCTGTGGCAGGCGCTCTCTGGGACTCTGCCTGCAGCACCTCCTGCCATGCCTGGGGCTTCTGCCTCTGTCCTCTCAACCTGCATCCTGCGGCTTCAGGGATGTGTGTTCCTGATGTTCCTGATGGGATCGGGCTCTGCCCACCTTCTTGAATGTGGGATCGGAGTGAACGCCACCACCTTAATTTCCGTAATTTCCCTCATTGGTCTTCATGCTGTACCTGCTCCCGTATCACAGAAACCACCAGAAACTCAGCTTCGCAAAGACGGGCTGTGTCCACAGACAGGCGTATAGCACCCCCTCACCCTGAACTTCGGAACAGTTCAAGCTTAAGCTCCCCATTGTCCCCCAGGGACAAAGGCGGGAGGTGCCCAGCATCACTGTGTCGCGGTGCTGTGTCTGAGGCTCCAGGCCGTGTCCTGGGTGCCTGAGGGCATAGCCTGGGGACTGCGTTCCTCCCCTAAACTCTTTTCTCTCCCATTAGTCAGGGAACTTCCTGGTGCCAACCCCTCCTGCTTCTTGTCTCAAAACCACACATAGTCGCCTGTGCTGGGCCAGGGCCCCCTGCAGACCACCCCTACAGACCCCAGAGGGCACCTCTGCTCTGAAGCCTCCTGTGCCCCTCACTTCTAACCAGAGTGCATGTATGGGTCTGGTTCTGCCCTCAGACCTAATGCTTTGAGATAGTCACCATCAGGAACAACGTAGCTCCAGGAAAGGGGAGAAGTCACTACTGAAAGTGCAGTGCAGGAACCAGGTAGCTCATTCTCCAGTCTCTCAGCACAGGATCACCTGTGAGAGGCCTCCTGTCTCCCGGAGCAGAAGAACCGAACATGGTGCGGGATGGGCAGAGAAGGGAGCCCGTTCAGTTTAACTTTAAGCCATACAGAGGGAGGAAAAAGCAAGCCAGGCAGTGCTAGGGAAAACAAAAAAGCTGAAACACCAAAAGTGCATAGACGGAGGCTGCCCTTGGAAGCAAAGACTCTCAGCAGATGCCTCGGGGACCGGTCAGGCCCGTGGCTGGAATGAGAGCTGCGCTCACCATCGATTTCGGAGGCAGAGTGTCCACGGCTGCCTGCTTGGCCCGCGGACTTCACGAGGGCCAAGCCTCAGAACCCTGGCTAGGCCTGGGTAGACGTATGCACACCGAGACTTCCTTCCTTCAGATACACACGTGGTCATTGGTGAACACAACACACAGCTCATTCCTGGTGTAAAGCTTTGGGGAAGCCATGGGCACACGTCATCACCGAGCAGGGCCAGCATATCCCAGATGAGCGGTGGTTGCCAATATTCCATTTATGAGCCTCTGTTCTCACCAGCTAATAGGGCTTAATGAACTCCTTTTTGTATTTTATTTCAACAAATCCATGTCATTAAAGTAGCAGTTTCCGTGGAGCTTGGCCTTTTCACGGCTGCCCGCTGGGGTCCTGGGCTGGCAACACCACCGTGACCTCAGAGCTGTGGGCGATACTCTGCAGTCCCTCCCAGCAGCGGCACGGTCCCCATCCCCATCTCGCTCTGTCTGGCCCATGCTGCCCAGCTCCGGCCGGGGCAGCCCCTCCACCTCCCCTGGCAGGCTGGAGCAGGTGGAACGTTCCTGAGCTGCCACACACCCCCAAGGAGCATGCCCCCTGAGGAGCAGTGCAGGAATCCAAGCGCCTCTCTACCGGCCACGTGCCCCCCCGCTTTGTCCATCTGTGTATGGCAAGCCTCCCATGCCGTTCCCTGCGATGTGTCCGGGCTGTGCTTTCTGCCACAGGGGCTTTGCTTGTGTCTTTTGGTCTTGTCCACGTCCACACCACCAGCCCACCCACATATCAAGGTGACGTCACAGACCCCAGCAACGCTGCCCTGGAGGGTGCTTGAAGCGCTGGGATTGGGATCCAGGTTACCATGATGAACAACATGCCGTATTTTTGTAAATTTTGATCAAGATCAGATTTTAAAAAATAAAATTGGTAGACAAGCTTGGAACATAAAGCCCTGTCCTCCTGTACATTCAGGGAAGACTCTTTGGATCAAACCGTTCAGCCATGTATCAGGTGTGACCCACTGAGGTCAGGGGGGCGGTCAGGTGTGCACACACACATCAGTGCTTCAGAGAGAAGGCTGTGTGTGGACGGAGGCTCTGTGGGGAAGTGTGGAGCCCGGGCCAACCCTAGAAACCCTTGCTAGTTTCCAGCAAGTTCACGAACCTCTCTGCGCTTGAGCGTTCTCAGTTGCAAACGGGGATAGTGACTTGGAAGTTCTGCTGTGAGGACTGAATGAACTAACGTAGGCCACATGCTCACAGCACCACAGGAACGTCGGGAACACTGGGGATACTTGAAGCTATTGATACTCATTGCCCAGAAGGTTTGATTTTTAATTGTTCCATTAGATCCAAAATTCTGAATTAACAAAATGAAAAGAACTGGTTGGTCTGGTGCACTGAGGTGGGGGAAGGCTGGACGTGGGGCAAGGGGCGTGAGGAGGGAGAGTCTGAGGTCCAGAGGGAGCAGGGCAGCAGGCAGGAGAAGCGAGGTCTGGGGGAACCCACAGCCCAGAGGGGCTGCACAGAGCCCAGGGACGTGGGTGGAGACCAGAGGTAATGGGGGAGATGCCGTGTGCGTGGAGGCACCAGACAGCCATGGCCAGTGCCCCTCTGCTGCCCTCCCTGGATGTCGCGTCAGCACTGCCCATCCTGGGGGCTCGGTGTCCACGCACGAGTTGGTGGGCTGTGGGACTGCAGATGGGCAGCAGATTCTGAGAGTTTTTTTTTTTTTAATATTAAAGTCCCTGAGATGCTCTCTAAATTCTTGTTTACCTGCAAGCACAAGTTCCTAACTATATTTATTGCTTCCATCAGAATGAACTTTACGACACCTTTTGGTGTTCTGGAATCCCCGAGTTTAATGACCGGAAAGAAGGAAGCGCATTTTCAGCCATCGCCCTTGCTTTGGGACCCATGAGTGCCTTCCATCACTGTATCGTGCTTTAGGAGATGCTCTGCCTGGTCTCTAACCACATAAGCTCCCTTCCATGGGGGTTGATTCAGGATCTTGCTGGGGCTTTTGAGTCTAAAATCGTGGTGAAATCCGGGGCTGAATAAATTGTGGTCATGAGGCCCCACTGGACTGAACAGAGACCAGGGGAAAATCACATTTCTCCAGGAAAATAGGAGGTTCAGAAAGTGGGGACCCAGCAGAATCAGACACTCTTCCAGGGGAAGAGCAGATTTGTGGTCCCTCTTCTTACTCTTACTGCCAGGACACTGGCCATGGGATCTTTCAGGAAACCCCATCCTGCCCCTTTCCCCTGCCCCCCCCCCCCCCGGACATTCACCACCTTCCATGGATCACCGTCCGACTCATCCTCCAGGAAAGGCCACAGACAAGTTCCCTGAGGCTACCTGGTGCCCAGATGAAATGGCCAGTGACATGAGAACAAATGGGACAAGCGTTGGGGTCAGAGAGATGGGACCTTGAACCCCAGCTCTGCCACGTCGCAGCGGGATGGCCACAGGCAAGCCACCCAGCTCAGGTGCTTTGACTGTGACGCACGGAGGTTACTGCCTGCTCTGAGGGGTTGCTAGAGAATTAGAACACTTTGTCATATTGACTTATTTAAGATGTGTGCACCTCTGCTTTCTCTAGCCATGAGGTACTTTACAAATGAAATCCCCTCTGGTATCTGCCAGCCCTCCAGGCCGCAGGGACTGTGTCCCTGGCCTCCATGTGTACTGTCTGCCCATGTCGAGTTCCCTCCCTGAAGCCTCTCTTCAGCTCACCAGCTACTTCTCCGAGAATATCTCAGTGGGTTCCGTGGTCGAGGCAGGCTCCAACTTGCCTAAACTCAGAGCAACATGGCCCTTGAGACTGTCACTGGGATAGGTGAAATCTCTGGAACATCCCTCACCTAATTCTCTTTGGTTGGGTGCAAGCTGAACCCAGGCTTTCTATGCCACGAGACTCCAGGTTCCCTTGTCCAGCCTTTTGCCCTTTGCCTGGCCGCAGGCCAGACGTCAGAGATGAGCAAGAGGCTGGAGCACCATGTCCGGTGAGGAGTCGGCCGTCCAAGGACTCATCACACTGAAAGCAGGGGGCGATTTCAGAGTGAGCCTGGGGTGCCAGCAGAACATAGGGAGGAGGGACCGCCCTGGCTTGGGGAGCGGTGGAGGCCCAGGAGGAGGTGGCTTTGCGCCCCATCTCCAGGAGCCATGAAGGTTGGGCAGGGCAGGCAACAGCGGAGCGGCTTTCCAGGATTGAGGATTTGGCTCATACCAAACACTTCGTGGCGGGACACCAGTATTTTCTTTTTTGATCCACTTAATCACATCATCTTTGCAGAAAACTTTTCTTTAAATTCTGACTGCTTTGAAAGCACACCAGGAAGGTTGTATCACTTGGCATTATTTTCAGTGAATTACGGAAGGAAAGACCCTAATCCTTGGAGGAGCACGCGTTGCCAGGCCCTGTACTAAGCCGATGCTCAGATGTGGGTTAAAGTTCTAGAAAGCAGCTTTTATAAGTATTTCTGGTTCTGCTTTGTTTAATTAGTAATTGTTGACTGTAGAGAGAGCAAAACCTTGCTACCCGCATTTTTATGGTGCACAAAGAAGGGGAGAATGCAAATGTTTTATGTTTTCGTTTGCCGCTCCCGTTTGCCTTCTCGCTCTCTCTGTAAACCCCTGCCATCTGCAGCCATTCTCTGTGCTCTAATAGCCAAGATACCATCTAGTCTTCTCTAAAGGCTGCTTCGAGCAGGTTTCCTGTAATGAAGATGCTGGTGGTAGAGATAAATCTGTTTCCATTCCAAAAAATGGGAAGGGGAAAAACCCCGCTTAGTGCTTGTTTGTGCATAATAGTGCCATTTTCTTAAAGACCTGTTTTAGACAGTGTTATGGGCTAATAAAGAACCAGTCTGCCCACAGCTCTCTGGGTAACTACAGAGCAGTGGGGATGGCGCAGGTGGGGCGTCATGGATGCCCGGGTGGCTGAGAGTGAGGATTTCCCATTTGAGATCCAAGTCTGCAGCTCCCACAAGTTAATCTAAAAATAGACCAAGCACATTTTCTTGCTGGGTAGATTCAGATA
Source organism: Ursus arctos (assembly GCF_023065955.2). Lineage (NCBI taxonomy): Eukaryota > Metazoa > Chordata > Mammalia > Carnivora > Ursidae > Ursus > Ursus arctos. The sequence continues at coordinate 30,790,088 of NW_026623008.1, forward strand.
AAATTGAGCTCCTACATACCCAGGATTTGTGGGATTTGTTGCTAATATTAGAGATTTACATTTCTGTTATACCTCTGCCGGCTTAATCTGATCATTCCAAAATGCTCAGAACTGGTTGCTCTTTCAAGGACAACTTGATTAGGTAAAAATTAGACCTTTATTTATTGAAGCCTTTGGACTTTGGGAACCAATCTGTTTTACTCATCCTTTGCAGTTCCTTCAGACGTTCCTGAAAACACGTCTGCTGAGGCCGTCAGCTCCACCCAGATTTTACTGACGTGGGCTTTGGTGCCTGAACAGGACCAGAACGGGCTCATACTGGGCTACAAGGTATGTGTCAGAGGTGACTGTCCTGTGCTTAGACTGTGCAGGTGCTCCTGCGTGTCACTCCCTTAGACTAAGGAGCGCAGGGCGTCTTCCAGACCTGCAGCACCGTCCTGTGTTGTGATGTTCACATCTGTTTTCTCCTCTAAACTTCCTTGCCATCTGGTGACGAGGCACGACTACAACCTCCTAACATAGGCCCAAACAACACACGGGTAGGAGCCGGCTACTTAAGCTCGAGCCTCTGCTTCCTGGCTTGTACAACGGGAGTCATCATGGTGGCTGGCTCTGATCTGGTCTGAGAGGGAAGGGGGTTTGATTTTGTGAGCTGCGGTGTGCTCCTAGCGTGTGCTGAGTGGGTGTTCTTAGCTACCTGCATGCTGGTGCGCACACCAGCATCCTGGGCCATCCAGGGCAATGGCGACAGCAGGAGGGGCGAGCACCTTTCTGCCTCTTGGGGGGCCCTTGCTGGGTTTAGTCTTACCTGCACTTATCCACCTGTGCTTTTGTTTACATCACTTCCCCCGAGCAGTGGGACGGATTTTCCTGGATGTGGCCCATAGGGCCCCACACCTGTCTGTTACTCCCTGTACAGCCTTCCAGCATCGGAACTCCAGGCTTTCCTTGGTTTTGATCCCCAGCCTCTGGTTTTCCCCCTCCTGTTCTCGTGGGCATTCAGTTGCTCCCCCAGGCCCTGCTGGACGTGGGGATCTCACTGGGCAGGTGTAGTGACCACAACTCCACAGCACATACCTGGGTCCTGGAGAAGAGAGCTTGCCCTGCTGTTTTCAAGCTCCTCCCTGAGGTCCGCCATCTCTTATGGCCTTCTGGGTCCTGGACTAAGGGACCAGTTCAGGAAGGATGAGCTGCGAGTGAGGACTTAGCAAACCAGCAGGAGCAGGCGGGGCCGTGGACTGGAGTTTCCCAGGGTGCTGTGTCTGTGCATGGGCAGCAGCACAGAGCCCAGGGGGACTGTGGCCCAGGGTGCAGGGAATTCCAGCAACTCTCTCGAGACAGGAGCCCAATTTCCCAAGAACCTGGGAAACCGAGGGGGCGCTGGCTCCTTCTGTAGGAAGCACAGTGTCGGTGTTTATGACCAAGTCCTCGTTCTAGTGGATGTGGTTGGTGTGCCTGCTGTTGTGTGCCTCAGCTCTGGGAAATCACGGCTCAGGGGAGCTCCCCCTGCCATGGGCTGGGTCCTAACTCAGCTCCTCTTCTGCTCTGGAGCACGTCTTCCCCACTAAATACCAGCATATGGAAACTAGATCCATAAGCCTTAAACACCGCTGCTGTGGGGGAGAAGCCGCAGTTGCTGGTCCTTGCCCTGTGGTTGAGAGGCCCCCTCCTGGCACCCTGCATCCCCATGACCATGCACGCTTGTGTGTGGATGCTCCAGATTCTGTTCCGGGCCAACGACCTGGACCCCCGAGCCCCGCAGTCCCATCGTGCAAGGGAACCACACGCAGTCGGCGCTGCTGGCCGGTCTCCAGAAGTTCATGCTATGCAAGCTCCGGGTGCTCACGTTCGTCCGCATTGGCAACGGAGTCCCCAGCTCTCCCCTCATCCTAGAGTGGACCGAGGATGACAGTATGGTAGCGGTGTGCTTGAACAGCCCAAACAACGGAGACAGTTGTCATTTTTTTTTAATAATGATTTTTTATTATATTATGTTAGTCACCATACAGTACATCCCCGGTTTTCGATGTAAGGCTCGATGATTCATTAGTTATGTATAACACCCAGTGCACCATGCAATATGTGCCCTCCTTACTACCCATCACCGGTCTATCCCATTCCCCCACCCCCCTCCCCTCTGTAGCCCTCAGTTTGTTTCTCATAGTCCATAGTCTCTCATGTTTCATTCCCCCTTCTGATTACCCCCCCTTTCTTTATCCCTTTCTTCCCCTACTGATCATTCTAGTTCTTATGTTCCATAGATGATAGAAATCATATGATAGTTGTCTTTCTCTGCTTGACTTATTTCACTAAGCATTATCTCCTCCAGTGCCGTCCATGTTGTAGCAAATGTTGAGAACTCGTTCTTTCTGATTGCTGAGTAATATTCCATTGTATATATGGACCACAACTTCTTAATCCAGTCGTCTGTTGCAGGGCATCTCGGCTCCTTCCACGATTTAGCTATTGTGGACATTGCTGCTATGAACATTGGGGTGCATATGGCCCTTCTCTTCACTACGTCTGTATCTTTGGGGTAAACACCCAGTAGTGCAATGGCTGGATCATAGGGTAGGTCAATTTTTAACTTTTTAAGGGACCTCCACACTGTTTTCCAGAGTGGCTGTACCAACTTGCATTCCCACCAACAATGTAGGAGGGATCCCCTTTCTCCACATCCTCTCCAACAATTGTTGTTTCTTGCCTTGTCTATTTTTGCCATTCTAACTGGCGTAAGGTGGTATCTCAGTGTGGTTTTGATTTGAATTTCCTTGATGGCTAATGATTTTGAACATTTTTTCATGTGTCTGTTAGCCATTTGTATGTCTTCGTTGGAAAAGTGTCTGTTCATATCTTCTGCCCATTTTTTGATTTGTTTATTTGTTTCTCGTGTATTGAGTTTGAGAAGTTCTTTGTAGATCTTGGATACCAGTCCTTTATCTGTAGTGTCATTTGCAAATATATTCTCCCATTCCGTGGGCTGCCTCTTAGTTTTTCTGACTGTTTCCTTGGCTGTGCAGAAACTTTTAATCTTGATGAAGTGCCATAAATTCATTTTGTCTTTTGTTTCTCTTGCCTTTGGGGATGTATCATGAAAAAGGTTGCTTTGGCCGATGTCGTAGAGGTTGCTGCCTATGTTCTCCTCTAGAATTTTGATGGATTCCTGTCTCACATCGAGGTCTTTCATCCATTTGGAGTTTATTTTTGTGTATGGTGTGAGATAGTGGTCAAGTTTCATTCTTTTGCATGTAGCTGTCCAATTTTCCCAGCACCATTTATTGAAGAGACTGTCTTTTTCCCACCGGATGTTTTTTCCTGCTTTATCAAATATTAGTTGCCCAAAGAGCTGAGGGTCCATTTCTGGGCTCTCTATTCTGTTCCATTGGTCTATGTGTCTGTTTTTGTGCCAGTACCATGCTGTCTTTGTGATCACAGCTTTGTAGTACAGCTCGAAATCCGGCATTGTGATGCCCCCAGCTTTGTTTTTCCTTTTCAACAGTTCCTTGGAGATTCGGGGTCTTTTCTGGTTCCGTACAAATTTAAGGACTATTTGTTCCAGTTCTTTGAAAAACGTTCTCGGTATTTTGATCGGGATAGCATTGAAAGTGTAGATTGCTCTGGGTAGCATGGACATTTTAACTATGTTAATTCTTCCGATCCATGAGCATGGAATATCTTTCCATCTTTTTATGTTTTCCTCAATGTCTTTTAAGAGTGATTTATAGTTTCTAGAATAAAGGTCCTTTACGTCTCTGGTTAAGTTAATTCCAAGGTAACGTATGGTTTTTGGTGCTATTGTAAATGGGATGGATTCCCTGATTTCTCTTTCTTCCTTCTCGTTATTCGTGTACAGAAATGCAACTGATTTCTGAGCATTGATTTTGTATCCTGCCACGTTACTGAATTGCTCTATAACTTCTAATAGTTTGGGAGTGGCTTCTTTTGGGTTTTCCATATAGAGTATCATGTCGTCTGCGAAGAGAGACATTTTGACTTCTTCTTTGCCGATTTGAATACCTTTGATCCCTTTTTGTTGTCTGATTGCTGTTGCAAGGACTTCTAGTACTATGTTGAATAATAGTGGCGAGAGTGGGCATCCTTGTCGAGTTCCTGATCTTTAGGGAAAGGCTTCCAGCTTTTCCCCATTGAGAATAATATTTGCAGTAGGCTTTTCATAGATGGCTTTTATGAGATTGAGAAATGTACCTTCTATTCCTACACTCTGAAGGGTTTTAATCAGGAAAGGATGCTGTATTTTGTCAAATGCTTTTTCGGCATCGATTGAGAGGATCATATGGTTCTTGAGTCTTTTCTTGTTGATATGATGTATCACGCTGATTGATTTGCGAATATTGAACCACGCTTGCATCCCAGGTATGAATCCCACTTGATCGTGGTGGATAATCCTTTTAATGAACTGTTGGATTCTATTAGCAAGTATCTTGTTGAGGATTTTGGCGTCCATATTCATTAGGGAAATCGGTCTGTAATTCTCCTTTTTGAGGGGGTCTTTGCCTGGTTTGGGGATCAAGGTAATATTGGCCTCATAGAATGAGTTTGGTAGCTTTCCTTCTGTTTCTATTTTTTGAAATAGCTTTAGGAGAATAGGTATTATTTCTTCTTTGAATGTTTGGTAGAATTCCCCAGGAAAACCGTCCGGGCCTGGAGTTTTGTTATTTGGAAGGTTGTTTATCACTGACTCAATTTCTTCATAATTAATTGGCCTGTTTAAGAAATCAATTTCTTCCTTTTTCAATCTTGGTAGTTTATAGGTTTCCAGGAAGGATTCCATCTCTTCCAGATTGCTTAGTTTATTGGCATATAGCTGTTGATAAAAATTTCTAATAATCCTTCCAATTTCAATGGTGTTCGTCGTGACCTCTCCTTTTTCATTCGTAATTTTAATAAACTGGGTCCTTTCTCTTTTCTTTTGGATAAGTCTTGCCAGTGGTCTGTCAATTTTATTGATTCTCTCCAAGAACCAGCTTCTAGTCCTGTTGATCTGCTCTACTGTGCTTCTGGTTTCTGCTTGATTGATTTCAGCTTTAATTTTGGTCAACTTCTTCCTTGTGCGTGGATTAGGCCTGTCCCTCTGTTGCTGTTCCAGCTTCTTGAGGTGAGAATATAAAAACTGCATTTTAGATTTTTCTATTCTTTTGAGTGAGGCTTGGATGGCTATGTATTTCCCCCTTAGGAATGCCTTTTCAGTATCCCATAGGTTTTGGACTGTTGTATTTTCATTCTCATTGGTCTCCATAAATTGTTTAATTTGATTTTTGATTTCCTGGTTTATCGAGTCATTCCTGAGCAGGATGGTTCTTAGTCTCCAAGTGTTTGAGTTTCTTCCAAATTTTTCCTTGTGGTTGAGTTCCAATTTCAGAGCGTTGTGGTCTGAGAATATGCAGGGGATAATTTCAATCTTTTGGTATCGGCTGAGACCTGTTTTGTGTCCCAGAACATGGTCTATTCTTGAAAATGTTCCATGGGCATTAGAATAGAATGAGTATTCTTTGGTTCTGGGGTGTAGTGTTCTATATATATCTAAGAGGACCAACTCGTCGAGTATGGCATTCAAAGCCTTTGATTCTTTGCTTAGTTTTTGCCAGGGTGTTCTGTCTATTTCTGAGAGTGGAGTGTTGAGGTCCCCTACTATTAATGTATTTTTATCTATATGTCTCTTTATTCTGGTTAAGAGTTGGCTTGTGTATCTTGCTGCTCCCCTGTTGGGGGCATATATATTTATAATTGTCATATCCACTTGTTGAATACTTCCTTTAAGAATAATATAGTGCCCTTCTGCGTCTCTAATTATAGTCTGTAGTTTAAAATCCAATTTATCTGATATGAGAATTGCTACCCCAGGTTTCTTTTGAGGTCCATTTGCATGAAAGATGGTACTCCATCCCCTTACTCTCAGTCTGAATGCATCTTTGGGTTCGAAATGAGTCTCTTGTAGACAGCAAATGGATGGGTCATTTCTTTTTATCCAATCTGCAACGCTGTGGCGTTTAAAGCAAGAATTTAAACGATTAATGTTAAGACTGAGTACTGAGAGATATGCTTTTAATTCTGCCATGTTGTCAGTAAAGTCTTTGTATTGGCTGTGACTTTCTGTTTTGTATCACTCTTGGGGCCTTTTTACTTTTATAGAACCCCCCGTAATACCTCCTGTAGGGCTGGTTTCGTGGTTACGAAATTGGCTAGTGACTGGCGATTCTGAAATGTCTTTATTTCTCCATCAATTCTGAATGACAGCCTTTCTGGATAAAGGATCCTTGGCTGCATGTTTTTCTCTGAAAGTGCTTTAAAAATGCTCCCCCAACCCTTTCTCTCATTCCAGGTCTGTGTAGACAGGTCTGAGGTAATTCTGATGCCTTTGCCTTGGTACGTGAGAAATTTATTTGCCCTGGCCACTTTCAATACTGTATCCTTGGATCTCATATTTGCGAATTGCACTATGACGTGACGTGGTGTAGGTCTGTCATGGTTGAGCTTGGGAGGGGTCCTCTCTGCCTCCTGGACACGAATTTTTGTTTCCCTTGCTAGATTAGGGAAGTTTTCAGCTACAATTTGTTCAAATATCTCTTCTAGACCTCTGTTTTTCTCCACCCCCTCGGGGATGCCGATGATTCTTACATTGGATCGTTTCGTTGAGTCAGTAATCTCCTGTAGCCAACATTCGTGGGCGTGGATTTTTTTAAGACCATCTTCTATTTTTATTTTTTCCTCTATTAACCCATCCTCCAATTCACTAACCCTTTCCTCCGCTTCCGTGACCCTGGCCGTCAGAGCCTCTAGTTTTGCCTGCATTTGGCTCATAGAATTTTTAATTTCTGTCAAATTCGCTCTCATTTCCGCCCTTAGGGATTCTATATTCTCAGTAACATTTTCCTTAATACTTTTTTCAAGTCTACTCATTATCTTGACCATTGTTACTCTGAATTCCATTTCTGATAATTTGGTTACATCCATATCCGTTACTTCTGTGGCAGAGGCCACAGACTCACTGTCTTTTCTTTGCTGGAGGGGGCTTCTCCTTCTTGTCATTCTAATGAGGAGAGGTTGCGGGGTTGTCCAGAGCCCAAAATTATTGACTGGGTCCCAGGCCGTGCCCCTTGTTTTATAGGGATATTAGAGATGTGGGCTTCTTCTTTAAAGATTTTATTTATTTACTTATCTGAGAGAGGGAGACTGACAGTCAGCAAGAACGGAACAGAAGCAGGGGAGTGAGAGAGGAAGAAGCAGGCTCCCAGCGGAGGAGCCCGATGAGGGACTCCTTTCCGGAACGCTGGGATCACACCCTAAGCCGGAGACAGGCGCTCAATGACTGCACCACCCAGGCGCCTCGGGTTGTGGGCTGCTTGATTTTTCAGCCTGCCTTCTGTGTTCTGGGGGAGGGGCCTGCTGCGCCGATACTCAGGCAACCCTGTTTGGTTAGAGTCTCCGTGTCCCCTGCGAGGGAGGATGGGGATGGGCACTCTCTGAGCCGGTATCTCCAGGCTTTTGTTCTCTGGTGGCTTTCCCTGGCGGCCGGCTATGCCTCTTCTGAGAGTCAGAGCAGCAGAGGCAGCATTGTCACAGAACAGAGGGATTGTGGCCCGTTCTCCACTGATGTTCTGGCCACTTTTACTCTGTTACTGTTGGTGCTGCTCAACCCTGCAGCGTCCCGGGATGTGCGCCCCACACCCGGCGTCCCTGCCCTCACTTCCAGGGCCGGCGCGTCTCTGTCCTTTGTGTTTCTAATGCCGCCAGCCACCGGCCACCCCGCACTGCTCCCGGGTCTCCCGGTCTCAGTCTATGCCCGGTGAGCACACCTCGATTCCGGAGTTTCGTGAGAAGCCTGGTGGCGCGCGCACCCGGTTCAGGGTCTCAGTCTGCTGTTTCGCGGGTGCCGACCGCGAGTCCGCCCGCTCCCCTGTGCAGGTGGCCCGCCAGCCACCAGCCGCCCCGCGCGCGCGCTCCAGGAGCTCCCGGTCTCAGTCTGGATCCCGTGAGCACACCGGGATTCCGGTGTTCTGGGAGATGCCTGGTGGCGCGCGTTCACAGCTCACCGGTCTCAGTCCGCTCTCTCGCGGGTGCCCTCTGTGAGTCCGCCCGCTCCCCCGTGCAGGTGGCTGCCGCTTCCCGGCGCCCAAGCACGGCGGCTCCCTCCCCCTTCCGTTTATCTTCCGATATCTGTGCACGGTTTACAGCTCCCCTCTTCGTACCTCAATACTCAGCGCTGGAGATGTTCATTTGTAGAGATCCAGATGCATCATCCTGCGTCTCAGGCTGATTCCGTGGTTATTTAGGCTGGTCTGGTACCTATCCAGCTCAACTCAGGGGACCGGCTGAAAAAGCGGTCCCCTACTCCTCCGCCATCTTAACTCCCTCCCAGTTGTCATTTTTAACTTAAATTTCGAACCACTTTTGTACCCCTTTTTTTCAGTTGAGGAAAACAAAACAGAATTGTTTTTCAGTCACTGGGCATTTATATGGCCAATTTTAGCCTGGAGTGAATTTCTACAGCCTAATGACGAACTTCTGCAAATTTCTGTCATAACTCTATGAGAGGCAGCGCAGTAAAGGCTGGGTGGGCGGGGGCCATAAAACGCCCCGCTGGCAGTGTCAGCACAGATCGGGTTAAGAGCCCCACTCCCAGCCTGGGTGCCTTGATTTCCGTGGTGCCACCCACTCCCATCGTCCACATGCCCGGAGATCCCTAGAAGCTCCCACACAGAGTGCGGTGGGTTCCACGGGCTCCCACACTGCCCTGCACCTGTGTTTCTGGGCCAGAATCACAAGCGCCTCTTGATGGCTTTGCTTCTATGGACGTCTAAATCATCAGCAAATGTTTTTCCAGTTTGTCAGACATTTAAAGGTTATCTCCTTTTACATTTTTATTGTTACACTGACTGTAGCAAATAGTCAGGGAGGGGTGTATATCCTGGGGGAGATACTGCTCCCCCCACACACACACATTAGGGATCAGAAGCTTCTCACAGAAGTAGGACAACTGTAGATTTCCTGATACATGTCGGCCAAAGTCATTCAATTAGCCCCCATGGTGCTCGGCTGTCGAGCTGGAAGGCATCTCTGTGTTCTGCTGGGAGACAGCACCAGCGCTGGGCTTCAGTCAAGGAGAGGAAGGAGCTCTGCACACCATCCTTTCCTGGGTGCAGAGCCTCGGGGGGCTAGGGTCTGACGGGGGCAGTTGGATCAAGGTTGTTTGCAAAACTATGGGAAGCCATGGAGTCCCGGTTACACAAAGGAAAAGAAAAAGGAGCCTCCAACCTTGGCCAGTTACAACTTCCTGAAGTAGAGGCTGTAAGTCACAGAATACTTTTCCTTCTTCTCCTGCAGTGTGATTGGAGGCAGGTTTTCCTCTCCCTCATTTCAGCGCGATCCAAATGATCAGCTTTGGGGATGGCGCGGGGGATGGGGACCCATGAGGCTGCCATCAAAATTTGCCCGTTTGTGCAGTTGGTCCTGGTGTGGGAGCCCATAGCCTCCTTACGTTTAGGTTACCAAGCACAAGGGTCACAGATGTGTTCAAACACGGGTTTAAACTTTTAAATACCGTTCTCAGCTTAGTAACCAGAGGCAGAATTCAGTGGCCCCGGAATGACTGTAACACACATCCTCCTGTCTCTGTATGCATTGCTCCGAGCCCATTGCCTCTCATCTGGGAGTCAGGTAAGCTCCAACCACAAGTTCTGGTGCTGGCCGCACACTCACTCACCGGGCTGTTTACGTGAATATATTTATGACGGCTGTGAGCTGGAGGCAAAGGGGCCACATCACACGGGATTATTTTGTGCATTCGTGCGCCAACTCTTAATTTTCTAAGACGGTGCACACGAGAAAAATCACTCCTTGTAAATACGTGACTTTGTCAGTGGGGAGGGACTTTAGGCCATCTGATTTACCTAACACTTGCTGGCAGGTGTCAAGCTCCCGAAAGGATTCAGCCCAGATGGGCAGAATCTTGACCTCCAGCTTGATGTGCTTGCAGCCTCGCACCCCTTGCACTCATGGGCTCCCAGCACAGTGTGTGAGCACCGCTTCTAGAAGTTGGAAAAGCAGATGATCTGGATTCTAAATGAGGTGTTTTCTTACCATCATTAGGGGGCCACACGGAGTCAGCTAGATTCCAGAAGTCGTCTGTGGCCTTAGAGTGTCTGGTCCATGCACAGAGTCAGCTGTGGTAGAGAATGCTCGGCCAGCCCACAGAGTCCTGGGCTGTCTCCACGTCATGTCTCCACGTAACACCGTAGAGGCACCTGCCTCATGGTTTCCTCTCCTCCCTCCAGCCCCGGGCCTGCCAGTGAGGCTCGTGTTGCCAGAAGTGACACTCAGTCCGTGTGGATGGTGTGGCAGCCGCCAGAGGAGCCCAACGGCATCGCTCTGGGTAAGGAAGCGGCCGTGATTAAAGAGATCGTAGCTCAGAGGGAAATCGCAATTGCATTGATTTCCTCTGTTCTTGTTACATGTCAAAGAGGTTGAACAACAACAACAACAACAACAAAATCCTGCCTGCCACAGCCCGGCATTTTTAGCGCTGGGAAATGTGGGACCCTCTACTGTCCTGGGAGCTGTGTTCTGAGGTTTCTTTGCAGATTGAAATTTACATTTTGTTAGCCCAGAATTTCTTCCATTTGTTCATGGTTCACAACAAAACCATCTGTAATTGGCCCTTCCTTCAGCTCTGAAATAACCAGGCTGTTTCCATGGGTGTCTGGGAAGCAGCAGCCTCGTTTTTCATGGGAACCAGAGACCTGGACTTTGCTCCCAAGTTCCAGGAAACATCCTCGGCTGCAGGGCCTTCACCTCATCCTTCTAAGAAGTTTCCAGCGTGAATTTTGTGCCTTGGGTCCCTAGGAAATGGTTTACTTTTAATGTTTCATTCAGGGGGGCAACTCTGATAGCATTGATGAAAAGCCTTATTTTTTCTTAGTTCCCCAAAGGAGGCAAGTTTTATTTAAAAAAAAGAAATCATCAGTTCCCTTATTTAGTCACCCCTTCACCATGACAAATTCAGGGCTTCCCCTATGCGTGGTGTCGCCTGCATGGTGGGCAGTAAGGAGTGAAGAAGATGCACCTGTCCTCAGGAGGCGTGTGGCTCATGGCACCACTGGGGAGAGGCACAAGGATGATGCAATGTGATAGGTGACTAATAACGGTTCACGAGATGATCCACAAGCGGGTCCCCCAGGCCAAGGGGCTCTCAGCGGACGGAAGGTGGCTTTAGAGCTGGATCTTGTCGATGAGTGGCCTCTGGAGTCCTGGAGGAAGGGAAGAGGGACATCCACTCAGCCAGAGGGAATGCCTTCTTCCTGTGAGAGTGTAGGCAGATCCCTGCCTGCGGATGTGGGCAGGGCCGGGCCTGGGTTGCCTGGGGATGGCCGGCTCTGCCATGCAGGGAGTGCCCAGGGGCCCAGACCTGTGAAATCAGGCATCTAACGGCCAGGGCCCCAGGCTCGATCTACTCTCCAGACCCAGGCCAGCCTCTGATAGGCTATGTCCCTAATCCAGACTCGCGGCAGACCCCCAGATATGTTAGCTCGTGTACTGGGTGGTTTACAGGAAGATTATAAACCTGAGCTTACAGACAGGTAGTGAAATTCACCACTTACACCTGCTTCTGATATTAGGATTCTAAGATTCAGTTTGAAAAAGGGTTTTACTTCATTAGAAAACATTTTTAAATAATCTGTGCTGAGGGCAGTAGGGAGTCCCCCAAGGGCTTTGAGCAGCAAAGTGATGGAATCAGGTTTGCCTTCTAGGTAACAACTAGAGAGGCAAATAGTTTTGAGTTCTTGAGTCACGAACATGGGGAGGACAGAGCCTGAGGCATCCTGACGTCGTCTGCTGCCAGGCTGGGCCCTCCTCAGTCTGACCCTTCCTTGTGCGATTTCTGGAGTTGCTGGGTGGGGTATTTTGCTGAGTACAGTAATTCTGAAATGGGTGACCTTCGGAACCGCAGGTTCTTGCTATTTTAAAATCACAAGGAGCCGCCGAGGAAGCTGCTGGTGAAATGGTATTTCAGATCCTGTCGGATGAGATGGGATCCCAGACACCTGTTAGGCCCCACACCTTGTGCTCCAGACCTGGGGCGGGAGATGGTCTGCAGAGTGCATGGATGGGCCAGAAGTCTCCTGGAGCCCCTCAGCACCACGCCCCGGCTGCTGCCTCTTCTGGACAGAGCAGGGCTAAACATCTGATGACCCAGTGGGCGTCCCCAGCTTGCTGTGAGACAGGAAACCTTTCTGGAGCACAGAATGTGAATTCTGTCCTGTCACAGTCTCATCCTGGGTCCTCCTCGCAAACATGGGGACGTTGTGGCCTGAGCCAGGGCCAGCCCACTGTGCTTGCTGGTCCTTTGCCCCTTCTGTGCCTCTAAAGTCTACATTCGATGTGACTCCACGGCCATCCCTGCCTGGTTGTGCCCACTGTCATCACACGAGTCTCACTGTCCAAAGATAAAATCTCATCACGTACTTTGAAGGGCATCTGTAACGTTTGTGCGTCTGTTTGAGAAAGCACTGTGAAAGGAGAACTCAGACCATGATGGGGTAGCATTTACATTATTCAGATTGGGAGTCCTAGAAAGTCTTGATACGACCCAGGTGAGATGGGTAAGTGGGCAAACACATGCTCATATGCTCCCGGAGAATGATATGGTCATGTCTGGGCGAGGTGACCCCATCTGTCCTCTCCATCCCGGAGGCCCTTCCTGTCAGGTCTTAAATCCTGGAGTTCTCACACCTCTACCCAAGGAGACACACACGGGACACTCTTGCAGTGTCGTGTTCAATAACAGGGAAAAACAAAGAGCCAGACACCCAAGTGTCCATCAATCAGGCAACAGAAATGTGTATCCTGGGCTCTTCACGCAACAGAAAACATGATAGCAGTTACAGGAATGACCAAGATCTACACGAGCTAACGTGAGGAAGTCTCACAAGCATGTGTTCATGGGGAAAACAAGTTGCAGGAGAATCCACAGAGCGTGAGAATGTTCCTGTACATTTAAACCTCCAGGAGTGTTACTATAGTCATTTACATGTACAGTCAACGTGTGAGCTCATGGACAGGACTACACCTGGAGTTGAGACGGGGCGTGGCCTCTGAGGAAGAGGAGCTGGTGGGGCCACCAGACAACCTCAACTTTTTCTGTCTCTTCTCTTATATGAAAACAAAAACAGTCCAATTTGGCAAAATCTCAAGATTTGTTCAGTTTGGTACAATCAATATTTGGGTGTTTCATCTATATCATTCCCAGTATTTCCTGTATGTTTGAAAGATTTATAATAAAAAAGGACGATCATAAGATAAAAACAACACGTTCACTATAGACTTTTTAAAAAAACAGAAAATTCAAACAAGTAACAGGCAGAAAATGAGAATCACCCACAATTCCACCGCCCCAAAATAATGTTATGATTTTTTTCTTCTGTTCATTTTTCTACTATTTTAATTACAAAATAGTTCCTACTTAGAAAGGATTCTCTTCGTTCTAGCACGTGCATGTTTAGCAGCGGTGGCCTGCCCGTGTCCCTGCCACCCCGTCTAGCATGGACAGCCCGCCAGGCCCCCTGAGGGATTTTGTGTTTATCTCTCCTTCAATTTTCTGCATGATTTTCGTAGAGGTAAACTTAAGCCTAAAAAGCTAATACTAGTGCTGCATATTTTTAGATTTCATGCAAACTCCTGTCCTGTGTTTTTCTGTGACTTTGCTCCTCTCTTGCCACGTCACGAATCTTTCCTACATACACACCTTGGCTGTCTGGCTCTGCACACACCGGACGGGATGCTCGCAGCGCCTCCAGCATCCTGGTGCTTGCCTCCTGGCGCGCAGGTGGAAGGGTTCCCCGGGGCACACACCCGGGAACAGCCTTGGTGGGCCACAGAGTTGGAGCCTTTTCAACTCTGCACAATGACGCCCGACCACTTTCCTGAGCAGTAATAGCCATTTGTACTCCCACCAGCAGGTGTAAGGACCCCCATGGTTCTGCACGTCGTTGCCAACACTCGATAGGCTCGGGATCGAAACTTCTTCCCTCCAGAAACTTTGGGTCAGTCAGCTCTCCTGACAGCAGTGCCCATCTCACTCCACCTTCACCAACATCAACATTAATGGGCTTTTTGTTTGTTTGTTTTTTGTTTGTTTTTATCTGGGCCAGTTTGATACATTAAATAGAACATATGAAGAGAACATTTTCAAAGTTTACTGGCCATAAGTTATTATTTTTTTTGGGGGGGGGGGAATTTCCAGTTTATATTCTGTACTAGTTTGTTTCTTAAACAGCAGGAATCTATTTTCTGTCAAGTCCAGAGGCTGGAGGTGTGAGATCCAGGCATGGCTGGGCTGGTGTCTCCAGCAGCCTCTCTCGTTGTCCCCCCTCCCATGTCTTCCCTCACCTGGTCATCCCGCTGTGTGTGCCTGTGTCCTGATCTCCTCTTGTAAGGGTGCCAGTCCCCCCTGGATCAGGGCCCACCCTAGTGACCTCATTTCACCTTAATCCCCTCTGTAAAGACCCTCTCCCCAAATACAGTCACATTGGAGATGCTCAGGGCAAGGACTGTAACCTGTGAATTTGGGGGATGCCATTCAGCCCGTAACACGTCCTTTGGCCATTTTTCTTTTGGGGAGTCGCCCCTTCCTTATGGGCTCTCACATACCTTACTCGTTGGCAGCATCAGAGTACCAAGTGGCTGAGAGACCTGAGTCCGCTGTTGGGCTCTGAATCTGGGTTGGAGGCCTGACTCTGCTCTGTTAGTGCCGTGACACAGGGTCTGGGCAACTTAGCCCAGTAAACACCACCCAACATGATCATTAACTAATTAACAATATTCAATGTCACGGATGTTGCAAAAGTTCCCCTTTTATTTTTGGTCACAGAGACTTTCATGTGGACTTGAAACCTGTGTGCCTTCCCGTCGTGTGCCGTTTCCATGGTGGATGGAGCAGGTGCTGTCACCTGCACGCAGGCCCCGTAGGCTGGGGTCAGTGGGCCCCCAGTCCCTCTCAGGGCCATTGTGGCTCCTTCCACTCCTCACTCTGAGTGGTGGCCCCTCTTGCCACCCTGCACTTGTAGCCACGTCACTCCCTGGGCACTGAGTCCACTCGGGGCACAGTGGCAGGACTGGGGCATGTGGGAGGGTCGACGGGCTCAGCCTCTTCAGGCTGTGGAGGGCGAGACCCAGCGAGAGGAAAGGCCAAACAACACCGATCTCAGGATCTGAGTCAGCCAGCTGTTCTCAGGAAGTTTCCCCAACCTCACATCGAGGTGGTGTGATTCACTCTCCCCTGCACCCCCAGCAAGCCAAGATCTGCACAATGCACTCAAGAATCCCGGGCTGCCTGCTCTGCTCTCCCCTGGGTTTGAAGCACCATGCTCCAGACAGGCCAAAGGCAATGTGGGCAACCCTGCAGACTCAGTAGCCCAGCCTGATGAATTTAAGCACGTTACTGAGCCTTTCTGTGCCTCGGTTTCCCTATCCCTCAAATGGGAATAACACCCCTCTCCCTCCTAGTGTTGACTGAGTTGTGCCTGAGGACCTTAGGACAACGCCCAGCACGTGGTAAGCACTCAGCGAATGTTCACTGGAACGCATGGCTGTTTAGTATTTCACCGTGTCTCCCGCACCAGAGAATTTCTTCTTGTCGCCCAAGACGTCACCCTGTGCCAGCATCTAGCTGGTGCTCCCCAGCAGAGGTTTCACACGGACATGACAGGGAGAAGAACCGGGAAAGGCAGGTTGGAGCCAGGTTATAAGAGCTCCTAAGGGACATTCAAAAGTTTACATTTTGATCCATAGTCCCAGGGCAGTGGGGGGGGTCACTAAAAATCACAAAAATCCAGGTAAGGAGAGGGCAGTATATAAATACTTTAAGCATTCCAACCATGGCAAGACAGACAGAAAGTACAATAGTGCTATGTCTACCTGTAATGCAGAAAAACACCACATTTGAACATCTTGTTGTAATGGTCCAGTTGTAATGGTAGCAAATGTTGTCAGGGTAACCTGTGACCTGAATATTATTACAGCTAGCACCCCAAATTGCAGATGCTGTAGGAGGGTTGAGAAAACAGCTTCCAAATGTTCAGATCAGTGTTCATAGGGAATAAATGGAAACATCTCTTTGCAAGACTGGCTTCCCACACACTAATGTTTCTGATCTCGCTCGAAGTGTAATTATGTAACTAGTCTTTTCTGTCAAAACACTCTTCTCCCTCAAAACTATCTCCTGTTATTCTCTAGAAATGCAAGAACGGGTACTCATCTGCTTGCTTTTGCCATTTAGGCACAGGGAAGGGCTCTCTTCTATTGTCCGTTGAGGCTAGGGCTTTGTAAGGACATTTGAGGTGCCCGTCTGTATGTTCACCAGGCCAGAGTGGGGACTGGGGTATATCACCCTGAGTTTAGGGCAGATAAGAGGAAAGTACGAACATACCCGCAGGCTGAGGGGCTTTCTCCCAGTGGTTCATGTGGGAGCTGGAGCAGAGGCAGGGATAATAAGCCGGGTTTCCTGCAGGTGCACATGGTGATGCTGTCCTTGCTGTCCCATGCATTGCCTCAGAGCCAGCGCCGTGGCTGTAGGAAGTGGGCCTCGTCGTCTCTGTGTTTCAGTGGCAGAGGAGTCCTGGGAAATCGAGCTGCGAACACCCTGCTTCTGGCTCAGTGCTGGTGGCACCTGGAAGAGCAGGTCCATGCGGTGGAATGGTACAGCCATCAAAACTCACGTTTCTGAAGGAAAAGAATGACGCTTGGGAGATGTAGTGAGAAGACACGAATGAAAAGTCTGCACTTGAAGTAAAATCAGTTTTGTTTCACGTTCATATGCATAGAAAAATGATGGCCAGAAGCAGCCCCGAAGATAGAAACCGTGACCTCTGGATGGTGGCAGATGCCATGTGCGTGGTCGGGGCCCGGCACTCCCCGCCAAGGCCCATCCCGCAGCGTCTGGGACGCTGGCAGTGCCCTGTGCCCGAAGGTGCTCTCTACCCTGGGGCCGGGCTTCTAGGGGAGTTGCCGACCAGCAGCCCCCCGCCCATGACTCCTGGGGGTTGGGGGGATGCCGCCGCAGCCCCCCCCACCCCCCCCACCCAGTGGGCAGATCCTTGGGGGCCCAGCAGAGCAACTGCTTCAACAGGCCTTCTGTCAGCTTCCTCTGTTTCCTGGGCTCACCTCCTGAGAAAACTTTTCACTCTGGGCTCTCTTGGAGCTCCCTGGGCCCCTCAGGAGTCAGGCAGCAACATCCACAGTACAGAGAGCATCTTGTGTGGGCAGAGCCCTGGCGTCTCTAGCACCTGCCCCTGCGTAGTCGGCTCCTTTCTCTTCTGCTGGCCAGCACGGCCAACGGTGACCCACCACAGCCCGTGGGATGTGACATGCAGAGGATTCTGGGCCACCTCCTTCCTGGTGCACTCTCTACCCCTCCTTGGTGCTCTGGGCTCCAGTGGCCGAGGGCTCTGGCATTGGGCTGGGCAGGGCTGCTCCTCACAGGTTCTCATGCCCGTCATAGACCTAGCCACGGCTCTGGCTCCGGGCCCTGCTGTGGGGGACTTGGACCCACCGCCCTGACCTTATTCCTGGTGCAGGTACCCCAAGGCTCTTCCAGACAACCCCGGTTTTTTTGTCCACTCTACAAAACAACTCATCCTCTCCAGAGGAACCCTGGCCCTGGAGTTTCTGCCTCTCTGCTGTGCTGGTGTTGACCCCCTGGCACTGGGATGTACCTCCCCTTGTTCCCACATGCCTTGCAGTCTCTCCCAGTCCCTCAAAATCCCCTTCCTGGAGAGTGACCAGTTTCTTTTCCGTTTGTCTCTCTTTTATTCAAATCATCAGAATGTTACCATTTTAGAGCAGGAAGGAGCTGTGTGAAGCAGGAGGTCCTCCTGGGCAGGACGGGGCTCCCACACTGAAGGCCCAATTCTGTCCTCTGTTCACTGTGTCCTTTTCTGGCCCTTGGGGGTAAAATGGACATGCGTCCTGTGCCTGAAATGCAGAGGCGGTAAGAGGGGGCTAGTTGTTTTCTTGATTCATAGTGTAGGGGTGAGAACTTCTCCCTCTTCCCTTCTGGGTTCTACAGTTGGTCCAAGAATTAAGTTGACATAAGACTGATGAACAGGGTGATTGGTAGGAGAAGGAAGGGAAGAATGAAGGGGGTGGTAAGCTGAAGGGGGGATGAACCATTAGAGACTATGGACTCTGGGAAACAAACTGAGCGTTAGGAGGGGAGGGGTGGGGGGATCTGCTGGCCTGGTAATGGGTATTAAGGACGGCATGTGTTGCATGGAGCACTGGGTGTTACACACAAGCAATGAATCATGGAACACAACATCAAAAACTAATGATGTACTGTATGGTGACTAACGTAACATAATAAAAAAATTTTTTAAAAGACTGATGAACAGGAAAAAACCATTTAATTTTGTATGTACAGGAGCCCCCAAAACACAAGGCTCAAAAGTGACCAAAGCGGACTGTTTTTAATGCTTTCTATGAATAGAAACAGTCAATTGGTGAAGCGTTGACAAGATGAGGGGTTTGGGCTTGGGGTGGTAATCTAGTGAAGTAACAAGGTTGTATAGCCACCTCGGCCCTCACCTGCCCATGGCTGGTGAGGAGGCTGCCTCTCTTCCTCCTGGTGCAGCGAGGGAAGGTCCGAGTGTCCTCTGGCACTGGCTGTTTCTTAAGTAACTTTAATCCAACATAATGTTTGAAAATGGCATATTTGGGAGTGGCCTATGCTACTCTGCTTCACTGGCTGGAAATGAGAAGCTGAGAGTCACTTTGGCGTTGGGGTTGGGGTTGAAGCCTGGCTTAGGACTTGCTGACAGTTGAGGTGTTAAGTACGGAGGGAGGGCCTATAGGCTGTTTTGTTTTTTAAGATTTTGTTTATTTGAGAGAGAGAGAGCAGGAGCAGGGGGAGGCCTAGAGGAAGAAGGAGATGCATACTCCCTGCTGAGCAGGGAGCCTGAGGTGGGGCTGGATCCCAGGACTCTGAGATCATGACCTGAGCCAAAGGCAGACATTTGACCAACTGAGCTACCCAGGGGCCCCTGATTTTTGGATTTTGAACCACGCTGTATCCGTGAAATAAATCTTACTTGATCGTACTTCTTCCTGTATTGTTGAATTTGGCTTGCTGATATTTTGTTGAGGGTTTTTATATCCATGTTTATCACATATACTGGTCTGTAATTTTCTGTTCTTGTGGCATCTTGGCAGCTTTTGTTAAGGGCAATGCTGGCCTCCTAAAATGATTTGGGAAGCGTTCCTTTTTTTTTTTTTTGTGGAAAAGTTTGAGAAGGATTGGTATTCATTTTCCTTTGAACATTTGGTAGAATTTATAGTGAAGCCATTTGGTCCTGGACTTCTGATTATTGAGGGGCTTTCGGTTACTCATTTAATTTCTCCGCTGGTAACTGGTCTAGTCAGAATTTCTTTCAGTTCGTGATTCAGTCTTGGAAGGTTGCATGTTTCTGGGAATTAATCCTGTTCTTCTAGGTCGTCCAGTGTGTTGGGGAGTAGTTGTCCATAGTAGTCTCTTGTGAGCCTCTGTATATCTACGGAATCCGTGGGAACATCTCTTCCATTGCTGCTTAGGAGTTCTCATTCCTTTTTTCACCCTGAGTCCAGCTGAAAATTTGTCAGCTTTGTTCTTTTCGAAGAACCGGGTCTTTGGTTGATCTTTCTATTGTTTTTTTAAAAGTCTTTCCATTGTCTCTTTAGTCTGTAGTTCATCTGTTTCTGTTCTGATATGTTCCTTCCTTCTACTAACTTTTGCCTTCCTTTGTTCTTTTTTGTTTCCTTGAGGTGTAAATTTAGGTTGCTTATCCAAGACATTTCTTGTTTCTTGAGTTAGGCCTGTATCACTCTAAACTTCCCTTTTAGAAATACCTTTCTTAAGGATTTTATTTACTTATTTCAGAGTGAGAGCACTCACAAGCAGGGAGAGGAGCAGAGAGAGAGAGGAACATACTCCTTCCTGAGTGTGGAACTGACACAGGGCTGGATCCCAGGACCCTGAGATCATGACCTGAGCTGAAACCAAGAATCCAACGCCCATCCGACTGAAGCACCCAGGTACCCAACTTATAAACATTTCTAATAGAATCGGTTACTATTCTTTTCTTTTTGGATGGGTGTGGTCTTAATTCTTTTTGAATGAGACAAATTTAATAGCTGGGTCTGTGGTCTTGATTTTGGATATCAACTACAAGCAGTATCCAGCAAAAAGTAGACAACAAATAGTTATTACTGGATTGATGTAGAATTTAATTTTATAACTTGAAATCAATCTGATTTCCCTTATATTATCTCTTGATTTTCATGCTCCCTACACTTTCCTGCTTATCTAGGAGTACTGTAAAACAATATGGCATAATTGAAGGGAGAAAACTTGATTGGACATTATGCAAAGAATAAACCAAAGGCCATTTACCTAAGTTGTGGTACGATGTCAAGAAGGGAAATATGAAGATGTTATGAAAATTATTTGTAATTTCCCATCTCAGAAGTAAAGTCTACAATTCTCATTATTCTTGGACATTTTCAAATGTATCCAAACTTGTGGCGAACAAAAGAAAGCAAATCCGAAACTCGTGAGTTGCAATATTTAGAAATGGTGGTTGGATTTGACTGTGAGGCACACAGCCTTCTAACAGGCTATACATGCTGTGGGGTCACACTTTGGTCAGCCACCCGCAGATTCAAAACTCATACACTTTATTAGCATTAACAAGGGGTGAAAAATGGTGTGAAATGGCTGAGCAGTAATAATTGTTCTGTGAATATGAATTTTAGTTTGGATAAAAGACACGATATGATTTACTGCAACTTTAGATGTCTCGTTTCTATTATGCTGTCTTGCAAAATTTTCAAAAAGGAAAGGCTGTTGTCCAATTTCAGGTGGTCTGGGGCCCATTCCAGTTTGTCTAACAATGCTTGAAAATACATATTTGCAATCATGGAGAAAAACAGTTGGGGAGAAATGACTGGGTCCAGAGAGTGAGCTTTGAGAGAACACTTCCCAAAACACTTCCGCTACTTTGAAAAAATTGAAATATAAGAATAGGTGTATTCCTTTTTACATCAGTGGGGTCTGTGACTAATTCCATAGAGATAGATATTGGCCGTTTAATATTGGGTTCAAAGAGATCAGGAGGAATCCCCATTTTTCATTCTTTTTTTTTAAGATGATTTATTTGTATATTTTAGAGAGAGAGAGAGAGAGACAGCATGAGTTGGAGGAGCAGAGGGAGAGGGAGAATCTCAAGCAGACTCCATGTTGAATGCAGAGCCCAATTCAGGGCTCCCCTAGGAACCCCCATTTTTCTTAAAGGGTGTTAGCAAACATGGCTTAAGACAGGGCTTCTCAACCTTGGCTCTGTTGACATTTGGGGCAAGGGAACTCTTGCGGGAGCTGCAGGGAGCCTGGTAGCATGTGGAGCAGCATCCCCGGCCTCTACCCACCAAATGCCAGTAGCACCCGCCCCACAGTTGGGAACCTTCAATGTACCCAGACATTGCCGAGTGTTCCCTGGGGGCCAAAGCACTCCCTGCTTGGGGACCACTGGAAGCCAATAGAATGTGTCCAGAGAACTGGGAAGGTACACCCTCTGGGTATAATATTCTATTATGTACCCCTTAATGGAGTAAAACTAATCTCAGACTGAAGAGACATTGACAGGATGTGAATACAGGGAGAGCGAGAACGCCAATGGAAGCCGCCTCACCGTGTAAACGCCTGGAAGCCAGGATTCAAGGCGAGTAGAGAGGAGCCCTACATTAATTTATTTTCATTCATTAAAATGATTGATAATCATTCATTCCATTCATGAGTTTCTCACATTCTCCAGAGGGTGGCTAAGGAGAGAGCAAGATGGAGAGTTTAGACGAGGTTGATTAAACCGTTACTGAGCCACTACCACCCATGCCTGGCAACATGTACGTAATTTTGTCCCACATTGACTCTGGGTTTGAGAATCCCTGGCACAGATGTGAGTCTCAGTACTCAGTCTGAAGAAGTGGATTATTTCAGGATGTTCATAAATCAAAGTGCAGTATAGCCTGAGGGAGCCTGAACAGCACTGGCCGATAGGATTCCATGAGTAAACGATCTCTGTCTGCCCTGTCCAATATGGTAGCACCAGCTCGGAGTGGCTCTTGAGCCCTTGAAATGTGGCCACCTTTCTTGTGTCACATGTGGAAATGTGAACATTTGGGGGATAGTGAATTAAAAATACATTGTTTAGTGTGCCTGGGTGGCTCAGTTGGTTAAAATGCCATCTCTTGATCTCAGCTCAGGTCTTGATGGTTGTGTGTTCAATCTCTGCCTTGGGCTCCACACTGGGCAGGAGCCTCCTTAAAAAACAAAACCAAACCCAAAACATCATTTACATTTACTTCACCATTTTCATTTCTCTTGTTTCCAGTGTGCTTATTAGAAAACATGAAACCATGTCTGTGTCTTGCATTAGGTATTTATCAGAGAGCCCTGAACTAGAAGGTGGAGAATTCTGCCCTGTCAGGACACCTTGAACTCAACCCTGCTCTGGGTTAGTGTCTGGGCCAGGCAGGACCTGCAGGCAGAGCTGCGGATCCGCCTAAGTTCGGATCCTTCTCCCATCTCAGCTCAAAGCCCAGTGAGGATTCTAGACTTGGTTTCCAATCGGCATTTCAGATCTCTCTCGGTTTGGACCATGTGCCCTTGATTTTGTGTGTTCATTCGTTAGCACTAGAAAGGACATTTACTTAGGACCCATTAGGTATTTCCACTTTAAGGATGAAAGGATTTCAGGAAACAATAGCATTTAAATCACAGATGATCCTGCCATTCAGCTGTCCAGGTGATCTCCCTCTGGGAAGCCACCATGAAGTAGTTTGAAGAGGCAAGCCAATGTCCTGTCTGCCTAGCCTTTCTGGAGAAGTGCTTTGTGGAAAATTTATAAATTAATTAATTAATTAATTAATTAATTTCTGGTTCCTGGCACAGGACTCCTAAAATCCTTGCAGTTTCCTGAGGGATAGGAGAGACTTTTGTTCGTCATAAAATCTCCAACAGACCTCTCCAGAGTTTAGGTTAAATAGCTGACATAGGGTGGGGCCCAGAAATGGCATCACAGTGGGGCTGGTCACCAGAAGGACCAAACTGGGAGTCAAGGATTGGAAATTTCAGCCCCAGCCACTGGCCATCTGTGAGGGGAGGGGGCTGAAGATTGGGTTATAAAAAGTCTTGAACAAGACGTTGGTGAACACATTAATATTCTGGAAAAGTGATTTTCCCCCAGAGAAGGCGTGGAAGCTCTCTGCCACTCCCCACCCCCTTTAGACCTTCCTTGCTCCACGCATCTCTTCCATTGGGCGTTTCCTGAGTTGTATTCTTTATAATAAACTGGTCGATGTAAGTAAAGTGCTTTCCTGACTTCTGAGTCGATCTTTTTTTCCCCTTCATTCATATAACTTTTATTACAGTGTATTTATAATTGTTTTTTCCTTTTTTAAAATTTAAATTCAATTAGACAGCGTATAGTACATCGTTAGTTTCAGATCTAGTGTTCAATAATATATCATTTGCGTATACCCCCAGTGCTCATCGCATCACGCGCCCCCCCCTTAATGCCCATCATACAATTACCTCATCCCCCCCACCTCACCTCCAGCAACCCTCAGTTTGTTTCATATACTTAAATGTCTCTCATGGTTTTTCTCCCTCTCCGATGACCTCCAGTTCAGTTTTCCCTCCATTCCCCTATGATCCTCTGCACTGTTTCTTAGAGTCTACCTATGAGTGAAACCATATACTTGTCTTTCTCTGACTGCTGTGTTTCACTCAGTATAATACACTCCAGTTCCGTCCGGGTCGATGTAAGTGGTAAGAATTCATCCTTTCGAATGGCTGAGTCATATTCCTTTGTATACATGGAGCCCATCTTCTTTATCCATCCACTTGTGGATGTAAGTCATTCTAGTGAAATTATCAACCCTAAGGAGGGGGTCTGAGGGAGTACCTGACCTTGTGGTTGGGCAGAAGTGTGGGTAGCTTGAACACCCCATTTGTGACTGGCCTCTGCAGTGGGGACAGACTTGTGGGACTGAGCCCTGAAATCTGTGGAGTATGAATTGAATTGTTGGAGAACGTGGCGAGTTGGTTGTGGTTGGTGTCAGGAAATAGAGCACACGGGTGTACTTGAAACGTGAACACATCTCCTTCCTCCACTGCACCAATTGACTGCATAAAGCCCCCCCTTAGGGGTCCTCTGTGCTCTGTGGTCTCTTGGAAGAATGGAGTCAGGTTCGACTGGCAGTAGGGGAAGTTGGTTTCCAAGATCAAAGATGTGGAGCCTAGCTGAGAGCTATTCCCTAGGTGAAGCCGTGGATGCCGAAACGACCCCACTGCCCCCTTCCTCACTAATGACTCAGAGATTGTGATATCACAGTTGGTTCCCCACAAAAGGTGGGAATTACCTGACTTTGGGCATTTTATGGGCCTGTGCCCCTCAGTCCCAAGTGCAGAGTAGAGTGACCTGGTAGGTCTCTGATAAAGACTGACGGTTGAGTCCTGCTCTGTACACAAGTGAGCCACCCGACAGAGTCCATTATCAGGACAGCTCGGTTTCTTGTGAGACATCTATTCTTTGGAGGAGCGATCGCCTCATACACTCTTCCTTTCCCGTTGCTTCCCCACCTCCTTTGGGCTCTTGACTGGTGCCCTTGTGGAAGGTCTCCCTGCCATGCCAGACCTCAGGTGGAATCTATTTCCTATGGAAAGCACCTGCCTCGACTCTTGATTTCCCTCGCAAGACATGTAGCACAGTCTCATCCTTTTTCTTGGCTTTGTGGGGGAAAAATGATACTAATGTGTGTCTTAACCTTTTGATATGGAAAAGGTTGTGGCTACCCCAGAGTCCAAAAAAAAAAAAACAAAAAAAAAAACAAAGGCTTCAAAAATCATACTGCCCCCTATGTCTGGTCTTGCTTATTTCCCTCCTTACAACATTTTTACTGATTCACTGCTTAATGATTGTGAGACAAGGTCTCTCTTATAGGCATCATTAATTGAGTCGTGAGTTCGATGTTCAGGACAGATTTCTGTGGGAAGGTTTATTGACTGTGGAAAGAGCAGAGAGAAGCCACTGAAATGCAAAAGGAATATGTGGGCCTCTTCTATGTCCAGGCTCTGCATTCTGACCAGTGGCTGAATTTGTTTTTTCTCTCCAATGGGTATGACCTCAGATGTAGATACACCCAATGACAACCTCATGATTTCTGCTACCCTGAGGAGTGTCCAAAGTGGGTATTCGGTTCAGATAGAATCTGAAAGAGGTGCTGAGAGGTTCAGCTACACAACTGGCATCATGGACTCCCCTTGGTTGCCCTCTGGCCACCCTACTGGGAAGTAGATCTGGGGAACATGCAAAGAATAGATGTGGGCATTTGCAAAGAATCTGTTCACTAACTCAGGAAGTTCCAACTGCCTGCAAAACTTGGATTCTGGATTGTGGATTTGAGAAATAGAAAGCCCTCGTTTATTTATTGGCACTGGGCCTAGGGCTGCTCTTTTCATGGACCCCAAGTTCTACCTAGTGGGGATCATCCTGGGTGTGGATATGTGAAACCTTTCATTTTCTAATGTCAGCATTGTGTCCTGGATGAATTCCTAACCTTGTGACCAGGTTTACCAAAATAGTACTTTACCAAAGTAAAGGGGTTGTTTTATGCCATTATTTTCTGGGGCTTGATCTCACGAATCTGAGATCATGACCCGAGCCAAAATTCAGAGTCCAAGGATTCACCAGGTTCCCCGACTACATACAGTTTTTTGTTGTTGTTGTTGTTTGTTTGTTTTTTTAGCATGTATTGTAGTTCCTTGGTTAAGTCCACGGCACTTGGTTTTGTTCTAAAAGGTTTCCTTCTTTATGTATATTTGGAACTGGTTCCTTCCATTTCCATTGCTACTTTTCAAGAACAGATCAAAATCCTGTGTCTATTGAGTGCCCATCCATGAGCCAGAACACACACTGAACCCTGCATTTTGGGGAGTATTTAAAGTACTTCATTTAGAAAAGTACTAGTTGTATGTATTGCCCTCAACCCGTTCACTATTACAGAAATGCAGTGGTGAAGATACAGTGATATTTCCCCCCTCATTATTCAGGAAAGAGTCTGCTTTATATACACATACTAACCAAGAAATTCACAAAGGTTGAGAGGTAACTAAGTACGTCCTCTCAGCTATACACAGAGAAAAATCAGGTAGTATGCATAGACGGTGAGAGAATGACATACTTTCATTAGTATATACTTAGAGAAATAATGATTTGAAGAATGGAATTTCTGTGAACACTGCTCTTCATTTCACCTGGGACCCATTTTAAACTATATTCTAGACATGTCTGGTGACTGGAGGATAGAATGGGTGGGGATGGTGTTTTAAATCAAGAGTGGGACCTCTATTTATTCTCAATCTGTTTTTCTTTTCCCTCTTCACCCTGAAGTTTGGCTAGTGACTCTGTTTGGGGGGGGTGGCAGGTCATCCCCCCTCATGTCTTTTATTTTCAAAAAAAAAAAAAGAGTGAGAAAGTGTGAGAGTGGGGTTCAACTTTCGAAACAAAGCATTTACTCTCCCATGCCCCCCTTGTCTGTGAAGACAGGCCCCTGTCGACACCAGAAGTTGGCCGCTGTGCAGCTGCATTGACTCTGAAAGGTCTATGATGACACCATCGCCATGGTGACTTGAGCCACACCTCTGCTGTCCTTTCCAGCTGGGACTCTTTGAGCTGACCCATTCCTAGGGATTGGTGTTTGCTCTGCTGCTCCAACTCAGAATGGGAAATTGCTGTGGTTCCTGCTGTGGTTTCTGCTGTGGTTCCTGCTGTGATGGTATGTTCCTAATGATCTTCTGAATGCTGTTTGCTAGGACTCAGTTCACTCTTTCTCAAACTATTTTTCTCATCGTTGAAAATTTCCTCTCTCCCAATTTCATCTACACATGTTTTATAGTTTTGTTTTATCCCTTGATTTCTACTGTTGGTGGTTCTACTGACCTAGCAGCCTTGGTTTTTGTCCTCCATGGAGAACAATGGACTACTTCCATGATATCCTGCACTCCTCACTTGTCACCCCTAGGTTCTCAAGGGGGGGAAATACGGCAGTGTCTATGTTCGTTTAAGTTTTTTTAAGCATCCTAAATTCTATATTCACATTATGCATTTCTGAAATTTAGAGTGAACCCAGAAAGGTTGATATGGAGGACATTTATCATTATTTTCTCAGTGTCTTACAATGTCTGCCCTGTACCGTTCATCCCCAAAGGGGTATGGATTTCAGGATTTTGGGGACATGTGGGTTCGTTCCTATCAATAGTTGCCCCAAAGAGATCCTCAGAATATGAGAGTCTACATTTCAGTTTATGACCCCCAGACACACATTTCCATTTCTAAGAACTTTGGGTGTTATCCAAAATGACATTTTCTAGAGATTTCAATGGTATGCTACCACCCGTCCCATTCAGTGCCCCAGACGTAAGTATGGTGACAATAGCATGACCTTTTTTCCTCGGTGCCGCAATGAATAGCCGGCCTTTAATGTATGGTGAAAGATGGGTAACTGGTTAATGGATCGAGTTAATGAGTGATCGATAAGCAAGTACACAGATTATTAGTGATGCACAAAGAAAAATAGGTGATGTAGACACAAGAGCAGAGACACACGCATTATATATATAAGTATATATGTATATATAGATGATTGCATACGTTTGCACAGAGGATTGTAGCTTGAAAACAGAACGTGTCTACATTAAAGTGGTTTTGATGTAATGTGTTTCTTAGTTCTCCTGAACTTTCATCCAGATCTCTTCCCAAAAGCTAAGCTATGTTTTTTTTTTTTTTTCTTCTATGAGTTGACAAGGGTCTCAGGAACTCCTAGTTTGTTTGGAGGCACTTGTATTTGTGTGAGGAATAAATAATGCAAGATGACATTGTTTCACATGTTTGAAAACACAAGACTTTGTAACAGTGACCCTCCCTTCCTTTACACTGGGATTCATCTCATTTGATCTGCTGACCTTAAGACAGGCAACTGGAACATTCTAGAGAACAGTCATGGATATTTGTGGACAAGGGCCCCAGAGAGTGGATTCAGGGAGACAGCAATAGATTTGCTCGTTTGCTTTTTGTTGTTGTTGTTGTTGTTTGCCTCTGATTCTGTCCAGAGGAAATCATGTTGGGGTAAAATGCTTGTATTTAGGCAAAGCAGCTGTGTGTCACAGAGCAATGGTGTGGGAACTCAGACTCCCAGATTTGAATCCAGCTCTGGAACTTGTGAAATTGTGAGATGTCAGACAAGATCTAGACCCTCTAATTCACCTTTCTGACCACGTGACAGGTGTTCATTCATTCAATGCTCATCACACACTTATGCGATGATTTGTTTCCTCTCCCTGTTCCTCAGGTGGAGGAACGGAGGCACAGAGATGAATGTGACCAGGTTCATGAACTCCTCTAAGTAAAGGAGCCAGGAGGTGAACCCAGGCCTGCAGTCCAGTGCTCGTGCTCTAACTACTGAACCGAACTGCACTTATGACTCAGTCATGGGATCAGTAGTTACTGTGCAAAGAAGCTTTAGCATCTGCATGGATGTCAGGAATTCCCTGAGCCAAGGGGAATCCCAAACACTGTTTGTCATTATGAGGTCACCTCAGTGGTCACATAGCCCAGGGAAGCTCTTGAGCCATAGATGTCCAGATCTTGCCATAGTCATTCATCTGAAAAGGACGTAGAAAGCCTGGTCCGTTTGAAGCCATGATTGTGTTCAGTCCAAAGATTCTGAGGGTTTGGAGGCACCATTTAGGACAAGCCAGTCAAACTCTGTTTGAACACTGGGCTACTCCTCAGCACCTGACCTCAATCTGGTCAGAATGGAGGAGACCCTTTCATGGTGTTTGATGGCATTGTCAGTATGAGTAAGCCCTAGTCATGCCGACATCCTGTGACCTTAGGGACACTGCTGGGACAAGGAAAAATAAGACTCAAAGAACCAGTTCATGATTAACCTTCTGTCCAGAGCTGGTCAGTGCCTGGCCAATCAGTGTCATGGCATGGTCACTCTTCAGGGCATGGCACAAATAGAATAAGAATAGGGAGCATGCTGAGCGGTGCCTGGCTGGCTCCGCCAGTGGAGCATTTGACTCTTGATCTCAGGGTCGTGAGTTCAGTCCCCATGTTGGGCATGGAGCCTATTTTAAAAACAGAGAGAAAGGAATCAGGGACATAGTGTTGTAGATTTGATAACATTCTCCCCATGAGCCCTAAAAAAATGCTTGAATGCCATGAACTACACACTTTAGGGACAGTGACCAACAAGAACTCAAACACTCGTAACAGCCTGCTGTCCATCATCCTTGTTTGGACGCGCTTTTCCAGCTAGGCCAGGGAGTGTCCATGCTCCAGTGGGGGCCTTTGCTCCTTCCGGAGCTCTCCCATTGTTGGCTAGTAAGTGCAAGCATGGAGAGAGGCCATGCTTCATGACTATATACACATAGCCTTGCAAAGCAAGACTAGAAGTCAAACAGCATCAAATGAATAATGGTGCTTGGTTTTCAATGATAGAACTTCATTATTGACAAATCGTCAACAATTGATGAGCTTCCTCACAAAGGATGTGAGATGAAATGCAACAGAAAGTCGTGCTTAGATCTGAATCTAAGTCTCTCAATAAAAGGTTGCTTATTATCATGTGCAAAATAGTATACAGCAGATGATAGATTTAAATGCAAAAGCAGGTGTGGGTGATCCTTACGGAGAGTCGTGATGGGGGAGCTTCTCCAGGGTGTGGGTATGGAAGGGTCCCTCTCTATGTGTCCTTTGTATATTCCCTGATTTTTTAAAAAAAGATTTTATTTGAGAGAGAATGAGAGAGCAGAAGCGGTGAGTAAGGGGGATGTGGGGTGGGGGAGGAGAAGAGGGACAAGCAGGCACCAAGCTGAGTGCAGAAACAGAGGCCCGGCTCGATCCCAGGACCCTGAGATCATGACCTGAGCCAGGTCAGACGCGTGACCCACTGAGCCACACAGGCGTCCCTGAGGGGTCCCTCTCAAAGGAGGTGGGGCTTGGTCCCCTGCCACTGCAGGGTTTAGAGAAGGATGAGGAGTCTATAAAGACTGGATCTGGGGAAGGAAGGAAGGAACAGGGAAGGTGCCCATTCAGAGCCAGTGCAGTCCCGGTTCACTCTTAGCCAGGCCTTAGCCCAGGCAGTTTGGAGACTTACTTAGATCAATACCAGTGAGATACTAGAGGTCATAGGCTTAATTTATTAAACCAGCAAAGCACTAGCCCAGGTGGCCATTTTTCCAGTTAATTCACAGGAACTGCTCAGCCAGGGTTGGTCAGTTGAAGGGAAGCTAATTCTTGGTAGAGCTGTCATGTGACAATTAGTTTGGAAAGTCCTGGGTTCTGAATCAGCTTGGGAGCCCCGCAGACCACTGGTCCCTGAGGGTGCTCAACTGGTCCCGGGGAAGGCTCCACGTCAGACAGCTAGTAGGGTGAATGCTGTGGGAGGATGGCCACAGTTGGGCTTCCCCTGGCCCTTCAGAGGGGCTTGTCAAGGGGCATCTGCACTGTGTTCTGGGTCAGGGGTTGAAACCTAGATGTGCGAAGGTGAGCTAGGATTTGGACTTTGCTGTTGGCTCAGGCACCTCCCCCAGGGCATCCACTGTCTCCCACAGACAACTCGGGGCTGGAGGATATGAGAAAGAGATGAGGGAGCCCTGGTTCAGGGCTGCAGGGCTTGATCTCAGGTGTCTGGGCAGGTGTCAGGTGTTCTGGGACCTCTCTCCCCAAGGAACCAACTCCATTCCTGTCCCGGCTCCCCCACTCAACATTAAGTTGTCTCTATAGCTTGGCTTTGGTAAATAGTGCTGCCGAACATGGGCAGATATTTCTCTGAAATCTAGACTTGAATTCAAATGGATTTCTTATCCAAGAGTGGGATTGCTGGGTGTAATGGTAGTTCTTTTGTGAATTTTTTTGATGAAGTCCCATATTGTGTTTTCATAGTGACTGCATCAGTTTACATTCTCTGTGGGGTATTTGAAGGCTATATGAACCCTAAGACCTTCCGAAAGCCCTCTCTGACTCAGGTGGCTTTGCTAGGCAAATGATGAACCATGGGATCAAAAGTTTGAACTCTGATGAACTTATCACTCCTTTTCCTATGGCCTTCTGATAGCAAGATGTCAACAGCTCTTTCTGTTGTCATGCATTTCCCATGGTCTCTGAGAAAACAAAAAACAAAAGTGAAGAAAACATCCATATTTTCTCTAGGTCTCCGGAAGCTGGCCAGGAGAATAAAGCCGAAGGTTCACCCCACTTCTGACTCTGTCGAAGGTACCGTGGAAATTCATTCATTAAGTTGATTCAAGAATAATTATTCTAGGGGCACCTGGGTGGTGTCCAACTCTTGATTTTGGCCCAGGTCATGATGTCAGGGTCATGAGATTGAACCCCGTGTTGGGCTCCATGCTGGGTATGGAGCCTGCTTCAGATTCTCTCTCCCTTTCCCTATGCCCCTCCTCTGCTCACACTCTCTCTTTGTCTCTAAAAGAAAAAAGAAGAAGAAGAATCATTACACTAGTTTTCAGTGTCCCATACTTAAGACAAAAATGCCAAGCCATATTTTTTTGTTTCACGTGTGACAATTTTAATTTAGCTGGTCACTCATCAGTTTATAACCACAGTAGTCAAATGGCATTTGCAACTCAAGTCTGTTCACATTTCATGGTAGGTATAGTGAAGCTAAGGAATGGACATTAGTCTGTTATCAAATATTAGGAAAAATAGATTTTATTATTTTTAATGAATAGACGTTATTACTTCAAATAGGTTTAGATTAAGATAATAATTGAGCAGATAATATAAAAAGTTTCCCTATCATCCTTATCCCTTGGCGCACAATTTCCACAATCCTTAAAAGCTTCATCAGTGTGGAACACGTGTCACGAATCACAAACCAGCGTAGCGATATTAATACTCATTGAAGGCCAGCATCGCTAGGAAGGTCTGCTCTGTGTTGTGCAGGAGTATGGGTTTTGACAAATGTGTAAAGTCGTGTATCCACCATGTACAGAGTAACTTCACTGCCTTGAAAATCCTGTGTTTAACCTATTCATGCCTTTGCCCTTTCTCTAGAAATCTTAACAACCGTTGACCTTTTGTCATCTCTATAGCTTTCCTTTCTCCAGAATGTCATCTAGTTGGAACCGTAAAGCATGTTGCTTTTCCAGACTGACTTCTTTCACTTTTATCTATACAGTTCACATTCGTCGATGTCTTTTTGTGACTTGATTGCTCAATTATTTTTTTTAATCTTCTTTTTATTATTGTTTGAGAGAGAGAGTGAGTGAAAGTGTGTGGGGAGGGGCGGAGGAAGAGGGAGAGAGAATCTTCAGCAGCCTCCATGCTCAGCAGGGAACCCGTCTGACGTGGGGCTGGATATCATGCCCCTGAGATCATGACCTGAGCCCAAATCAAGAGGTGGATGCTTAACTGAGTGAGCCAGCTATGTGCTCCAGTAGCTCAGCTATGTTTATTACCAAATCGTATTGCATCGTAAGGGTGTATTGCCGGTTGTTTCTCCGTTCACCTAGTGTAGGACAGCTTAGTCGCCTCTAGATTTGGTGTTTGTAAATCAAGCCGATAGAAGCACTCCTGGGCCAGTTTTCATGCGGACACATTTTTCAACTCAACCGGGTAAATACCTAGGAGTGAGATGGCTGGATGACACAGCAAGACTGTGTTTTGCTTTGTAAGATTTGATAGGATTCACCAGTCAAACCATCTGGGGCCGGCTCTTCCTTTCTGGGAAATGTATTAACTATCGGTTAAATGTTTTTGATACCTGCCTGTTCAGATCATCTATTTCCTTTCAGTGGGTTTTGGTAGTTTTGTGACTTTGAAGGAATTGGCCTCTTTCCTTTCAGGAATCCTAGAATTTTTCCATGTATTCCTTTAGAATCCTTTCAACGTGACGTCTCCTCTTTCATCTGTTGTTAATGTGTGTCTTCCCTCTTTCTTCATGGTTAGTCAGGCTAGAGCTTTATCCATTTTACTGATATTTACAAAGAACCAGCTTTTGTCTTGGTTTGGTTGATTTTGTCTGAGAGTTTTTTGTGTTCCATTTCATTGGTATCTGCAATTATAGGATTTTTTTTCTCTTACTTGCTTTATATGACATGACTCTTTTTTGCCTTGTTTTCTAAGGAGGAAGCCTATTCACTTTGAATCTTTCTTACTTTCCAACACGATGACATTCAGTAGTATAAATTCTCCCAAGCACTGCCTTTGCATACATTTTTGTCAATGTATATTTTCATTTCGTTTAGTTCAAAATCTTTTCAGGCTTCTCGTGAAACTTCCTCTTTGACCATTTTTAAAAAATTTCCAGCTATTTGGGGATTTCCCAAGATTTCTTGCTGTGGTTGAGCTCTAGTTTAATTTCATAGAGGTCTGAGAGCAGCTGTTGTATTGCTTCTACTCTTTGAGATGTGTTGGGGTGTGTTTTATGGCCCAGCATGTGGTCTCTTGCTGAATGTTCCAGGTGAGCTGGAGAAACAGTATATTCTGCTAGAGAGTCTGTGCTCCAGGAAACCTGGATTCCCTGTGTTCCCTTTCCTGTCTCCTCAGGGCCATGGTTTGTCCTGTGTCCTCCCCTCTCCATGGATCCGAGAGTGGTTGATTTTTCAGTGTCTTCAGGCTTTTTCTTGTTCGTAGGGTGGACAGTGATTGCCATGATCCTTGCATGTGGAGCCCTCTACTTTTGTCTTCATGTGCCTTCAACTCCCTTCTCCTGAAATGTGTCTTGACTTCAAGATATTTGGGCACACGCTGCTTCCATTCATATAACCAGGTCTCCAAAAACAGCCGAGAAGCCTGTGTCTAGATGTCAGCTTACGTAGCAAAACACACGTTTTCTTTGACGTTCCACCTTTTACATTGGCTGTTATCCTAAATTAGAGGTTTACAGAAATATCAGCCATATGCTTTCACTCAACGTGTTACCCTCCCAGAGGTATGGACTAGTGAAAATAGAGAATATATGTGTTTTTACATATATCCATTGAGTATCCAGGCTTTCACACACAATGACAGACCAAGAAACCCATTGACAGAGATGGATAGATACACATGTACATAGGGAGTTAGTAACATAGAAAAAAGAAAAGGTAACATTTTGAGATGAAGAGACATATGAATTTCTGTATGTAGACAATTGCATCCTTGTGCACATAGAGCTCCAGCTTTAGAAAAGCACGAGCCTCTATTCATGTGGTTGTGAGGTAATGCACAGGTCAGGTCCCCTGAGTCTGCATCCAGCCTGCTGTGCAAAGGCGAAGCTCTGGTCTCTCGCATGGCTGGGCAACAGGTCTTAGCTTGAGGTGCTCACATGTAGGAGGAGGAAATCTCACAAGATGATAGAGTTTCACACGTTGTAGAACATGAGTATGTTAGGTACATAAGCTCTCTCCCACCAGTCAACTGGTGTTCGTCGTGTTGGACCAGATAGCTGTCAGGTCAGGCAACTAATTCATTCTGGAAGCATCATGCACATTATTTTGGGAAATGGCCACTTAGCGTGTCCTCAGGCAGTCAGAAAAAGCATTTCTGAGACCTTTATGTGACTCCTTAAACACCGGGTCTGGCTTAACATAAAGGAGTCCTTTTT
Source organism: Ursus arctos (assembly GCF_023065955.2). Taxonomy (NCBI): domain Eukaryota; kingdom Metazoa; phylum Chordata; class Mammalia; order Carnivora; family Ursidae; genus Ursus; species Ursus arctos. Next base: position 30,824,804 of record NW_026623008.1, read on the forward strand.
AGACAAAGCAGGTGTGCGTCATGGGGAAAGCACTGGCCTGGGAGCTTGGACAGCAGAGTTTGACTGCAGCTCTGAGTTCTGTGGAGTTATGGCATCTCAGATGAGACATTTCACCTCCAAGGAACCTTCCTGAGCATTTCCATGGCATGCTTTACTTACACTAACCATTCAACCCTCACCACCAATGCAGTACTTTGCTTGCTAAGGGCAGTATTCAGATGGAGAAACTGAGGCACAGAGCTGAATGCGCCCAAGCACACAAGCTCTTAAGTGGAAATGCCAAAATGTGCACCCAGATGGCTGGACCCATGCTGCTACTCTGAGATACTGAACTGCACTTCCCACACTGACAAGCATAGCTCTGAGCCATGGGTTCAACAGAAACCACGCAGGATCTTTCCAAGGCCTGTGTATATATCTGAGCTGCATGAGTCTACAGAGATCCCAAGTACTGTCTACCATTATGAGGTGGCCTCAGTGGTCACATGGAGGGCAGACTTGGGCAGAGCCCTTAGTGTGAAAAGCACACAGAAGGTCCAAACTGTCCAGCTCACAGATTTTGAGACTGGGAGGCACAACATTGAAAAACATGGTAAATCTCTCTCAGTGTTGGGTCACTTCTCAGCGGCTGGCCCCAAACGGGAATCAAGAGATAGTTTAGTGCTCTTTGATTGCATGATCCCCCTGAGCCCCAGAAAGCCTCCAGTGCTGGCAATGACACACCCAAGCAACAAGGACAAATAAGAACTCCAAGTAACATTTGGTTACTAACCCAGGGTCCGCTCTTTTTCCTGCACCTCTCTTACAGAGCTGAGGTAGAGGACGTCGGGAGGAACCCAGGCCTCCCACTGTAAAGGACCATCCCATTAGTGGATGACTACTGCTAGCACGGAGAGCCACCCGACTCAGTGAACACATACATGAGACACACACTGGATGGGGAAATACCATAAGATTAATGATGTTATTTTTATTTATTTCATATTTTTAAATTTTTGGACTATCTTCTGTCTTTAGAGTGTCTTTATTTTTCATCATTATTATTTTTTAATGGAAGTAGTTGAGCTGACACACCATATTCCATTCGTTTCAGGTGTACCTTTGCCTTCAATGGCAAAGCCAGGACTCTGTTTCTCCCTTCTTTGCTGCTTCTCTTCTCTGCATCTCCTTCCATGAAGAAGGGGGCTCACCAATAGCCAACTGCAGGCTTTTCTTTTTTAATGTAAATTCAAATTAGGTAACATATACTGTATTAGTAGTTTCAGGGGTAGAACTTAGTGGTTCATCTGTTGCGGTAACAGCCAGTTGTCATTCCATCAAGTGCCCTCCTTAAGGCCCATCACCCAATTACCCCATCCCCCCACTTCAGCAGCCTCAGTGTGTTCTCTAGATATATGGGAATATTACTCAACTGTTGAAGGACTCAAATCTTGTCATTGGCAAGTGCATGCTGTTAAACCAACCACATCCCTCACCAACCCCCCCTTCAGCAGCCCTCAGTTTGTAATATAGATACACTGTAAATTACTCAACCACCAGAAGGAATCAAATCTTGCCATTGGCAACTGCATGCTATTTAACCAACCACATCCATCTCCACTGTTCTGTCATTCAAGTCAAGCAGAGCTCTCTGAGTCATTCATGAGATAGAGCACCGTGGCGGGAAGGTACTCTGTGTCCTGTAGTCTGTCTCCTGTTCAGATGGCCAGTTGGAGGAGCTTCGTCCTGGCAGAACAATTAGAGAGACTTTGCTACGGGCAGAGGGAGGGGTGGGGCTCCCTCACGACACCACAGTGTGCAACCAGGCGACCTCTTTGTAGACTAACTGACTCACATCGACCAGGTTGCCTTAAGCTAGAAAGTCAAAGGTCTGTTTCTCCTTCGTTTTCTCATCCTCTTGTTTGCTTTTCCTCACCCACCAAGGAGAATGGCCCAGCAGCAGCTCAGCTCATGCTTCTTAGCCAGTCACTCCCATAGAGTCTTGTCCCGTGTCCATATCAACAGTGATCATAGAGTAATTCCCGAGTAGGACCAACAATGGACTGACACTTACTCTGTGTCCTTTCAGAGTCAACCAAGGAGGACCTTGGCAAGAAACCACCATGGCCCAACACATCGAGGGTAAGCTTGGCTGTCTTTGCCTGAGAAAGAAATGTTTCTTACTTGAGTTTCGTCTTTTTGAAGTGAGTTCAGCTATGACAACATGACAGTGTAGTTTTTAGACGTGAGGTACCATTTTCTTGGGGTGTTGGGAGGGGAGGTTGTAAACTGTGTGGTAGGGGACCTTTTACTCAGAAGCGGTATTTCCTCCCTGAATTAAGAGTTTTGTAATTGTGCTTCAGGGAATTTGAAAGATCCATCCCCCAGGAAAAGCTCATGCCTTTTCCACGGGTGCACACTGTGCTTCCTTTCCGGGCCTTTGTCTTTCCTGCTGTTTCTCATTTGGTTTTCAATAGTCACCAAGAGAGCCGTTGATGACACAGTATGCATATGACCTGACTCTCAGGGTGTGTTCTTTTCTGTAAATTCAGGTGGCCCCAGAACCATGTGGAGGTGGTACGTATTCTGGAATCAGTCCCTTGCTGAGGAAAAACTCTAGATGGTAAGGCAGGTTGGGGGGATGTCCTCACTGTCCTCAGTCTGGAGAGCCATCTGATTCCAGGTCCCTGGTAGGACTGAGGCTTGGGAGTGTGGGGAAAAGCAGACTCCAGGTGAGAAACTATGTGCATGTGTCTCCAGTCCTAGGAAAACAAGGCATTCCCCCTGGGTGGTGTGGGTGTGTGTGCATGAGGCTTGGAGGTTAGGTGTCTTGTGTAGTGTGATTGTGAGTGTGTGTGTGTGTGAGAGAGAGAGCAAGAGAAAGAGAGACAAAGACAGAGACAGAAAGAGAGAAGACAGAAACATAGAGAGAGAGACACACAGAGAGAGAGAGAAAGGTGTTTCTCCAGGAGATATGTCAGACAGATACTGCATGATGTCACCCTTCTCCAAAGCCATGTCATCACACTGCGCTCTTTAGAGCCTTACTGCAGTGGGTGGCCCAGCAGGGGCACTTCAGTCCATGCTTGGAAACCAGCTGGCTCCATACACCCCAGCCTCATGTCCATATCAAGCAACATTCCATGAATATTCTTGGGCAACAAGAGGAATGTGCTGACGGGTACTCTGTGTCCTAGATACCTTGGAGGAAGACATCGATCCCATCAAAGGAGACAGCGCCGGAGGCACACCTCTCGCCATGGTGAGCTAGAAGTTCTTTGTCCGAGGAACAGATGTTGCTTTCTTGGTTTCTTTCCAATCAAATTCAGATGAAAATCAGACAATGTATATTTGAGATTATACATATAGATCTCATATAATTTTCCTTTTTGGGAGAGCATTGAGTGGTTGTCTCTGCCAACCGTTAGCTGATTCGAGAGGACATTTACCATTGGCGACACCAAACGTGGTTCTAAACGCTGTGGTAGGATCCTGTCCCTCAGTAACACTTTCTCCTGCTTGGATGAAGCATTTTGTAGTCACCGTCCTGAATGGACTGGACAGACATGTCCCCCAGGACAAACAACTTCCTAAGGCATCCCCAGTTCACTTACTTTGGGGTCGTTGGACTCAACCACTGTGTTCCATCTGGGTTCCTAAAGTCATTGAGGGAAATAAAGCTCATGCACACAGACAGTGTGTAGCATGACCTGAGCCTCACGGTGTCCTCTTTTCTGTACCTGCAGGTGACACCTTCAACCATCACCAGCGAGAGCGGTACGTATTCTGGAATCAGCCTCTTCCTGAGATAAAACTCTAGATGTTAATGCAGGTGGGGCATCTTTGCAATCCTCAGTCTGGCGAGCCGCCCTGATTGGGTTGTGGGGGTGTGGGGCACCAGAGATTTCCCAGGTGAAAAAATGTGTCCATGTGTCTACAGTCCTAGGAAGCCATTGTATTCCCTGTGTGTGGTGTGGGTGTGTGTTCATGAGGCTTGGGGTTGGGGTTTCTTTTGTGGCTCTATGTGGTGTGATTGTGAGTGTGTGATTTTGTGTGGGAGACAGGGAGAGACAGACACAGACAGAGAGATGCAGAGAGGGAGAGGGAGAGTTGGAAAGAGTGAGAGAGAGATTGCATATGTCTCCAGGAGGTGTATCCCACTGCCACTGCACAATTCCCATTGTCCACATTCTCAAAAAAAAAAAAAAAAGAAAGAAAGAAAGAAAGAAAGAAAAGAAAGAAAAGAAAGAAAAGAAAAGACAAGATGAGATAAAGAAATCTCATCACAGGGCACATATTTTAGCCCTATTACTGCGGGAGGCCCAGCGGGGCATACAGCCCATGCCTGGGAACCAAATGCCTCCATATGCTCTAACCCCATTCATAGTGACCAATACACCTCGAGGCATTCTTTTTTTTTTTTTTTAAGATGTTATTTATTTGAGAGAGAGTGAGTGAGAGCACAAACAGGTGAGAGGGGCAGAGGGAGAGAGAAAAGCAGACCCTTGCTGAGCAGAAGCCCCATGCGGGATTCGATCCCAGGACCCTGCGGTCCTGACTTGAGCTGAAGGCAGATGGTTCACCGACTGAGCCACCCAGGCGCCCCTCCCCGCATCATTCTTGAGCAGCACCACCAATACGCTGACAGGTACTCTGTGTCCTTCTAGATGTGACTGATGATGGCGCTGTCTGGTCCTGGCTGTATCAGAGGATCCCAGAGGAGGAGGGCCTGCCTCCTGACAAGGTGAGCTCGCCTGTCTATCCCCGAGGAACAAATGTTGCTCTCTGGGTTTCTTTCCAATCAAATTCAGATGATTCAGACAGTATACTCTGTGTTGGCGAATTGAACATAATACTAAAACAAAAATCATTTTCCTAATGTCAACTGCTTGTATATGGATATGAAATTATTTTTATATACAGATTTTATGTAAAAAGCTATATATACTTTTGAGATTCTACATATGGAATTTCCCTGGTGGGGAGAGTGTTGAGTGGTTGTCTCTGCCAACCGTTAGCTGATTCGAGAGGACATTTAGCATTGGCGACACCAAACGTGGTTCTAAACGCTGTGGTAGGATCCCGTCCCTCAGTAACACTTTCTCCTGCTTTTGGATGAAGCATTTTGTAGTCACCGTCCTGAATGGACTGGACAGACATGTCCCCCAGGAAAAACAACTTCCTAAGGCATCCCCAGTTCACTTCTTTGGAGTCATTGGACTTAACCACTGTGTTCCATCTGGGTTCCTAAAGTCATTGAGGGAAATAAAGCTCACACAGACAGTGTGTAGCATGACCTGGGCCTCACGGTGTCCTCTTTTCTGTACCTGCAGGGGACAGGAGCATCTGGTGAATGCGGTACGTATTCTGGAATCAGCATCTTCCTGAAACAAAACTCTAGATGTTAATGCAGGTGGGGCATCCTTGCAATCCTCAGTCTGGCGAGCCGCCCTGATTGGGTTGTGGGGGTGTGGTGGACAGGAGATTTCCCAGGTGAAAAAATGTGTCCATGTGTCTACAGTCCTAGGAAGCCATTGTATTCCCTGTGTGTGGTGTGGGTGTGTGTGTGTGAGGCATGGTGTTAGGGTGTGTTTTGTGGCTCTATGTGGTGTGATTGTGAGTGTGTGTGTGTGAGAGAGAGAGAGAGGGACAAAGACCGATAGAAAGACAGAGAGACATAGAGAGACAAAGACAAAGAGAGAGGTGACCGAGAAAGAGAGCCAGAGAGGGGGAGAAAGAGAGAGAAAGGTGTTTCTCCAGGAGATATGTCAGACAGATACTGCGTGATGTCACCCTTCTCCAAAGCCATGTCATCACACTGCGCACTTTAGAGCCTTACTGCAGTGGGTGGCCCAGCAGGGCCACTTCAGTCCATGCTTGGAAACCAGCTGGCTCCATACACCCCAGCCTCGTGCCCATATCAAGCAACATTCCATGAATATTCTTGAGCAACAAGAGGAATGTGCTGACGGGTACTCTGTGTCCTAGATGCCTTGGAGGAAGCCCTGGATCCCATCAAAGGAGACAGCGCCGGAGGCACACCTCTCACCATGGTGAGCTAGAAGTTCTTTGTCCGAGGAACAGATGTTGCTTTCTTGGTTTCTTTCCAATCAAATTCAGATGAAATTCAGACAGTACACTCTGTGTTGGCGAATTGAACATAATACTAAAACAAAAATCATTTTCCTAATGTCAACTGCTTGTATATGGAAATGAAATTATTTTTATATACAGATTTTATGTAAAAAGCTATATGTACTTTTGAGATTCTACATATGGAACTTCCCTGGTGGGGAGAGCGTTGAGTGGTTGTCTCTGCCAACCGTTAGCTGATTCGAGAGGACATTTAGCATTGGCGACACCAAACGTGGTTCTAAACGCTGTGGTAGGATCCTGTCCCTCAGTAACACTTTCTCCTGCTTGGATGAAGCATTTTGTAGTCACCGTCCTGAATGGACTGGACAGACATGTCCCCCAGGAAAAACAACTTCCTAAGGCATCCCCAGTTCACTTACTTTGGGGTCGTTGGACTCAACCACTGTGTTCCATCTGGGTTCCTAAAGTCATTGAGGGAAATAAAGCTCATGCACACAGACAGTGTGTAGCATGACCTGAGCCTCACGGTGTCCTCTTTTCTGTACCTGCAGGGGACAGGAGCATCTGGTGAATGCGGTACGTATTCTGGAATCAGCCTCTTCCTGAGACAAAACACTAGATGTTAATGCAGGTGGGGCATCCTTGCAATCCTCAGTCTGGCGAGCCGCCCTGATTGGGTTGTGGGGGTGTGGTGGACAGGAGATTTCCCAGGTGAAAAAGTGTGTCCATGTGTCTACAGTCCTAGGAAGCCATTGTATTCCCTGTGTGTGGTGTGGGTGTGTGTGCGTGAGGCATGCTGTTGGGGTGTCTTTTTTGGCTCTATGTGGTGTGATTGTGAGTGTGTGTGTGTGTGAGAGAGAGAGAGAGGAACAAAGACAGAAAGACAGAGAGACATAGAGAGACAAAGACAAAGAGAGAGATGACCGAGAAAGAGAGACAGAGAGGGGGAGAAAGAGAGAGAAAGGTGTTTCTCCAGGAGATATGTCAGACAGATACTGCATGATGTCACCCTTCTCCAAAGCCATGTCATCACACTGCGCACTTTAGAGCCTTACTGCAGTGGGTGGCCCAGCAGGGCCACTTCAGTCCATGCTTGGAAACCAGCTGGCTCCATACACCCCAGCCTCGTGCCCATATCAAGCAACATTCCATGAATATTCTTGAGCAACAAGAGGAATGTGCTGATGGGTACTCTGTGTCCTAGATGCCTTGGAGGAAGCCCTGGATCCCATCAAAGGAGACAGCGCCGGAGGCACACCTCTCGCCTTGGTGAGCTAGAAGTTCTTTGTACGAGGAACAGATGTTGCTTTCTTGGTTTCTTTCCAATCAAATTCAGATGAAATTCAGACAGTATATTCTGTGTTGGCGAATTGAACATAATACTAAAACAAAAATCATTTTCCTAATGTCAACTGCTTGTATATGGAAATGAAATTATTTTTATATACAGATTTTATGTAAAAAGCTATATGTACTTTTGAGATTCTACACAAGGAACTTCCCTGGTGGGGAGAGCATTGAGTGGTTGTCTCTGCCAACCGTTAGCTGATTCGCGAGGACATTTAGCATTGGCGACACCAAACGTGGTTCTAAACGCTGTGGTAGGATCCTGTCCCTCACTAACACTTTCTCCTGCTTGGATGAAGGATTTTGTAGTCACCGTCCTGAATGGACTGGACAGACATGTCCCCCAGGACAAACAACTTCCTAAGGCATCCAGTTCACTTACTTTGGGGTCGTTGGACTCAACCACTGTGTTCCATCTGGGTTCCTAAAGTCATTGAGGGAAATAAAGCTCATGCACACAGACAGTGTGTAGCATGACCTGAGCCTCACGGTGTCCTCTTTTCTGTACCTGCAGGTGACACCTTCAACCATCACCAGCGAGAGCGGTACGTATTCTGGAATCAGCCTCTTCCTGAGATAAAACTCTAGATGTTAATGCAGGTGGGGCATCCTTGCAATCCTCAGTCTGGCGAGCCGCCCTGATTGGGTTGTGGGGGTGTGGGGCACCAGAGATTTCCCAGGTGAAAAAATGTGTCCATGTGTCTACAGTCCTAGGAAGCCATTGTATTCCCTGTGTGTGGTGTGGGTGTGTGTTCATGAGGCTTGGGGTTGGGGTTTCTTTTGTGGCTCTATGTGGTGTGATTGTGAGTGTGTGATTTTGTGTGGGAGACAGGGAGAGACAGACACAGACAGAGAGATGCAGAGAGGGAGAGGGAGAGATGGAAAGAGTGAGAGAGAGATTGCATATGTCTCCAGGAGGTGTATCCCACTGCCACTGCACAATTCCCATTGTCCACATTCTCAAAGAAAAAAAAAAAAAAAGAGAAGAAAAGACAAGATGAGATAAAGAAATCTCATCACAGGGCACACATTTTAGGCCTATTAGCGCAGGAGGCCCAGTGGTGGCGTTCAGCCCATGCCTGGGAACCAAATGCCTCCATATGCTCTAACCCCATTCATAGTGAGCAATACTCTTCGAGGCATTCTCTTTTTTTTTTAAGATGTTATTTATTTGAGAGAGAGTGAGTGAGAGCACAAACAGGTGAGAGGGGCAGAGGGAGAGATAAAAGCAGACCCTTGCTGAGCAGAAGCCCCATGCGGGACTCGATCCCAGGACCCTGCGGTCCTGACTTGAGCTGAAGGCAGATGGTTCACCGACTGAGCCACCCAGGCTCCCCTCCCCGCATCAAACTTGAGCAGCACCACCAATACGCTGACAGGTACTCTGTGTCCTTCTAGATGTGACTGATGATGGCGCTGTCTGGTCCTGGCTGTATCAGAGGATCCCAGAGGAGGAGGGCCTGCCTCCTGACAAGGTGAGCTCGCCTGTCTATCCACGAGGAACAAATGTTGCTTTCTGGGTTTCTTTCCAATCAAATTCAGATGAAATTCAGACAGTATACTCTGTGTTGGCGAATTGAACATAATACTAAAACAAAAATCATTTTCCTAATGTCAACTGCTTGTATATGGAAATGAAATTATTTTTATATACAGATTTTACGTAAAAAGCTATATATGGTTTTGAGATTCTACATATGGAATTTCCCTGGTGGGGAGACCGTTGAGTGGTTGTCTCTGCCAACCGTTAGCTGATTCGAGAGGACATTTAGCATTGGCGACACCAAACGTGGTTCTAAACACTGTGGTAGGATCCTGTCCCTCAGTAACACTTTCTCCTGCTTGGATGAAGCATTTTGTAGTCACCGTCCTGAATGGACTGGACAGACATGTCCCCCAGGAAAAACAACTTCCTAAGGCATCCCCAGTTCACTTCTTTGGGGTCGTTGGACTCAACCACTGTGTTCCATCTGGGTTCCTAAAGTCATTGAGGGAAATAAAGCTCACACAGACAGTGTGTAGCATGACCTGGGCCTCACGGTGTCTTCTTTTCTGTACCTGCAGGGGACAGGAGCATCTGGTGAATGCGGTACGTATTCTGGAATCAGCCTCTTCCTGAAACAAAACTCTAGATGTTAATGCAGGTGGGGCATCCTTGCAATCCTCAGTCTGGCGAGCCGCCCTGATTGGGTTGTGGGGGGTGGTGGACAGGAGATTTCCCAGGTGAAAAAGTGTGTCCATGTGTCTACAGTCCCAGGAAGCCATTGTATTCCCTGTGTGTGGTGTGGGTGTGTGTGCGTGAGGCATGGTGTTGGGGTGTGTTTTGTGGCTCTATGTGGTGTGATTGTGAGTGTGTGTGTGTGTGTGTGTGAGAGAGAGAGAGGGACAAAGACCGATAGAAAGACAGAGAGACATAGAGAGACAAAGACAAAGAGAGAGATGACCGAGAAAGAGAGACAGGGGGAGAAAGAGAGAGAAAGGTGTTTCTCCAGGAGATATGTCAGACAGATACTGCGTGATGTCACCCTTCTCCAAAGCCATGTCATCACACTGCGCACTTTAGAGCCTTACTGCAGTGGGTGGCCCAGCAGGGCCACTTCAGTTCATGCTTGGAAACCAGCTGGCTCCATACACCCCAGCCTCGTGCCCATATCAAGCAACATTCCATGAATATTCTTGAGCAACAAGAGGAATGTGCTGACGGGTACTCTGTGTCCTAGATGCCTTGGAGGAAGCCCTGGATCCCATCAAAGGAGACAGCGCCGGAGGCACACCTCTCACCATGGTGAGCTAGAAGTTCTTTGTCCGAGGAACAGATGTTGCTTTCTTGGTTTCTTTCCAATCGAATTCAGATGAAATTCAGACAGTATACTCTGTGTTGGCGAATTGAACATAATACTAAAACAAAAATCATTTTCCTAATGTCAACTGCTTGTATATGGAAATGAAATTATTTTTATATACAGATTTTATGTAAAAAGCTATATGTACTTTTGAGATTCTACATATGGAACTTCCCTGGTGGGGAGAGCGTTGAGTGGTTGTCTCTGCCAACCGTTAGCTGATTCGAGAGGACATTTAGCATTGGCGACACCAAACGTGGTTCTAAACGCTGTGGTAGGATCCTGTCCCTCAGTAACACTTTCTCCTGCTTGGATGAAGCATTTTGTAGTCACCGTCCTGAATGGACTGGACAGACATGTCCCCCAGGAAAAACAACTTCCTAAGGCATCCCCAGTTCACTTACTTTGGGGTCGTTGGACTCAACCACTGTGTTCCATCTGGGTTCCTAAAGTCATTGAGGGAAATAAAGCTCATGCAGACAGACAGTGTGTAGCATGACCTGAGCCTCACGGTGTCCTCTTTTCTGTACCTGCAGGGGACAGGAGCATCTGGTGAATGCGGTACGTATTCTGGAATCAGCCTCTTCCTGAGACAAAACACTAGATGTTAATGCAGGTGGGGCATCCTTGCAATCCTCAGTCTGGCGAGCCGCCCTGATTGGGTTGTGGGGGTGTGGTGGACAGGAGATTTCCCAGGTGAAAAAGTGTGTCCATGTGTCTACAGTCCCAGGAAGCCATTGTATTCCCTGTGTGTGGTGTGGGTGTGTGTGCGTGAGGCATGGTGTTGGGGTGTGTTTTGTGGCTCTATGTGGTGTGATTGTGAGTGTGTGTGTGTGTGTGTGTGTGTGAGAGAGAGAGAGAGGAACAAAGACAGAAAGACAGAGAGACATAGAGAGACAAAGACAAAGAGAGAGATGACCGAGAAAGAGAGACAGAGAGGGGGAGAAAGAGAGAGAGAGGTGTTTCTCCAGGAGATATGTCAGACAGATACTGCATGATGTCACCCTTCTCCAAAGCCATGTCATCACACTGCGCACTTTAGAGCCTTACTGCAGTGGGTGGCCCAGCAGGGCCACTTCAGTCCATGCTTGGAAACCAGCTGGCTCCATACACCCCAGCCTCGTGCCCATATCAAGCAACATTCCATGAATTTTCTTGGGCAACAAGAGGAATGTGCTGACGGGTACTCTGTGTCCTAGATGCCTTGGAGGAAGCCCTGGATCCCATCAAAGGAGACAGCGCCGGAGGCACACCTCTCGCCTTGGTGAGCTAGAAGTTCTTTGTACGAGGAACAGATGTTGCTTTCTTGGTTTCTTTCCAATCAAATTCAGATGAAATTCAGACAGTATATTCTGTGTTGGCGAATTGAACATAATACTAAAACAAAAGTCATTTTCCTAATGTCAACTGCTTGTATATGGAAATGAAATTATTTTTATATACAGATTTTATGTAAAAAGCTATATGTACTTTTGAGATTCTACATATGGAACTTCCCTGGTGGGGAGAGCGTTGAGTGGTTGTCTCTGCCAACCGTTAGCTGATTCGAGAGGACATTTAGCATTGGCGACACCAAACGTGGTTCTAAACGCTGTGGTAGGATCCTGTCCCTCAGTAACACTTTCTCCTGCTTGGATGAAGCATTTTGTAGTCACCGTCCTGAATGGACTGGACAGACATGTCCCCCAGGACAAACAACTTCCTAAGGCATCCCCAGTTCACTTACTTTGGGGTCGTTGGACTCAACCACTGTGTTCCATCTGGGTTCCTAAAGTCATTGAGGGAAATAAAGCTCATGCACACAGACAGTGTGTAGCATGACCTGAGCCTCACGGTGTCCTCTTTTCTGTACCTGCAGGTGACACCTTCAACCATCACCAGCGAGAGCGGTACGTATTCTGGAATCAGCCTCTTCCTGAGATAAAACTCTAGATGTTAATGCAGGTGGGGCATCCTTGCAATCCTCAGTCTGGCGAGCCACCCTGATTGGGTTGTGGGGGTGTGGGGCACCAGAGATTTCCCAGGTGAAAAAATGTGTCCATGTGTCTACAGTCCTAGGAAGCCATTGTATTCCCTGTGTGTGGTGTGGGTGTGTGTTCATGAGGCTTGGGGTTGGGGTTTCTTTTGTGGCTCTATGTGGTGTGATTGTGAGTGTGTGATTTTGTGTGGGAGACAGGGAGAGACAGACACAGACAGAGAGATGCAGAGAGGGAGAGGGAGAGATGGAAAGAGTGAGAGAGAGATTGCATATGTCTCCAGGAGGTGTATCCCACTGCCACTGCACAATTCCCATTGTCCACATTCTCAAAGAAAAAAAAAAAAGAGAGAAGAAAAGACAAGATGAGATAAAGAAATCTCATCACAGGGCACACATTTTAGCCCTATTAGCGCAGGAGGCCCAGTGGTGGCGTTCAGCCCATGCCTAGGAACCAAATGCCTCCATATGCTCTAACCCCATTCATAGTGAGCAATACACCTCGAGGCATTCTTTTTTTTTTTTTTTTAAGATTTTATTTATTTGAGAGAGAGTGAGTGAGAGCACAAACAGGTGAGAGGGGCAGAGGGAGAGAGAAAAGCAGACCCTTGCTGAGCAGAAGCCCCATGCGGGATTCGATCCCAGGACCCTGCGGTCCTGACTTGAGCTGAAGGCAGATGGTTCACCGACTGAGCCACCCAGGCGCCCCTCCCCGCATCATTCTTGAGCAGCACCACCAATACGCTGACAGGTGCTCTGTGTCCTTCTAGATGTGACTGATGATGGCGCTGTCTGGTCCTGGCTGTATCAGAGGATCCCAGAGGAGGAGGGCCTGCCTCCTGACAAGGTGAGCTCGCCTGTCTATCCCCGAGGAACAAATGTTGCTCTCTGGGTTTCTTTCCAATCAAATTCAGATGATTCAGACAGTATACTCTGTGTTGGCGAATTGAACATAATACTAAAACAAAAATCATTTTCCTAATGTCAACTGCTTGTATATGGAAATGAAATTATTTTTATATACAGATTTTATGTAAAAAGGTATATATACTTTTGAGATTCTACATATGGAATTTCCCTGGTGGGGAGAGTGTTGAGTGGTTGTCTCTGCCAACCGTTAGCTGATTCGAGAGGACATTTAGCATTGGCGACACCAAACGTGGTTCTAAACGCTGTGGTAGGATCCCGTCCCTCAGTAACACTTTCTCCTGCTTTTGGATGAAGCATTTTGTAGTCACCGTCCTGAATGGACTGGACAGACATGTCCCCCAGGAAAAACAACTTCCTAAGGCATCCCCAGTTCACTTCTTTGGAGTCATTGGACTTAACCACTGTGTTCCATCTGGGTTCCTAAAGTCATTGAGGGAAATAAAGCTCACACAGACAGTGTGTAGCATGACCTGAGCCTCACGGTGTCCTCTTTTCTGTACCTGCAGGGGACAGGAGCATCTGGTGAATGCGGTACGTATTCTGGAATCAGCATCTTCCTGAAACAAAACTCTAGATGTTAATGCAGGTGGGGCATCCTTGCAATCCTCAGTCTGGCGAGCCGCCCTGATTGGGTTGTGGGGGTGTGGTGGACAGGAGATTTCCCAGGTGAAAAAATGTGTCCATGTGTCTACAGTCCTAGGAAGCCATTGTATTCCCTGTGTGTGGTGTGGGTGTGTGTGTGTGAGGCATGGTGTTAGGGTGTGTTTTGTGGCTCTATGTGGTGTGATTGTGAGTGTGTGTGTGTGAGAGAGAGAGAGAGGGACAAAGACCGATAGAAAGACAGAGAGACATAGAGAGACAAAGACAAAGAGAGAGGTGACCGAGAAAGAGAGCCAGAGAGGGGGAGAAAGAGAGAGAAAGGTGTTTCTCCAGGAGATATGTCAGACAGATACTGCGTGATGTCACCCTTCTCCAAAGCCATGTCATCACACTGCGCACTTTAGAGCCTTACTGCAGTGGGTGGCCCAGCAGGGCCACTTCAGTCCATGCTTGGAAACCAGCTGGCTCCATACACCCCAGCCTCGTGCCCATATCAAGCAACATTCCATGAATATTCTTGAGCAACAAGAGGAATGTGCTGACGGGTACTCTGTGTCCTAGATGCCTTGGAGGAAGCCCTGGATCCCATCAAAGGAGACAGCGCCGGAGGCACACCTCTCACCATGGTGAGCTAGAAGTTCTTTGTCCGAGGAACAGATGTTGCTTTCTTGGTTTCTTTCCAATCGAATTCAGATGAAATTCAGACAGTACACTCTGTGTTGGCGAATTGAACATAATACTAAAACAAAAATCATTTTCCTAATGTCAACTGCTTGTATATGGAAATGAAATTATTTTTATATACAGATTTTATGTAAAAAGCTATATGTACTTTTGAGATTCTACATATGGAACTTCCCTGGTGGGGAGAGCGTTGAGTGGTTGTCTCTGCCAACCGTTAGCTGATTCGAGAGGACATTTAGCATTGGCGACACCAAACGTGGTTCTAAACGCTGTGGTAGGATCCTGTCCCTCAGTAACACTTTCTCCTGCTTGGATGAAGCATTTTGTAGTCACCGTCCTGAATGGACTGGACAGACATGTCCCCCAGGAAAAACAACTTCCTAAGGCATCCCCAGTTCACTTACTTTGGGGTCGTTGGACTCAACCACTGTGTTCCATCTGGGTTCCTAAAGTCATTGAGGGAAATAAAGCTCATGCACACAGACAGTGTGTAGCATGACCTGAGCCTCACGGTGTCCTCTTTTCTGTACCTGCAGGGGACAGGAGCATCTGGTGAATGCGGTACGTATTCTGGAATCAGCCTCTTCCTGAGACAAAACACTAGATGTTAATGCAGGTGGGGCATCCTTGCAATCCTCAGTCTGGCGAGCCGCCCTGATTGGGTTGTGGGGGTGTGGTGGACAGGAGATTTCCCAGGTGAAAAAGTGTGTCCATGTGTCTACAGTCCTAGGAAGCCATTGTATTCCCTGTGTGTGGTGTGGGTGTGTGTGCGTGAGGCATGCTGTTGGGGTGTCTTTTTTGGCTCTATGTGGTGTGATTGTGAGTGTGTGTGTGTGTGAGAGAGAGAGAGAGGAACAAAGACAGAAAGACAGAGAGACATAGAGAGACAAAGACAAAGAGAGAGATGACCGAGAAAGAGAGACAGAGAGGGGGAGAAAGAGAGAGAAAGGTGTTTCTCCAGGAGATATGTCAGACAGATACTGCATGATGTCACCCTTCTCCAAAGCCATGTCATCACACTGCGCACTTTAGAGCCTTACTGCAGTGGGTGGCCCAGCAGGGCCACTTCAGTCCATGCTTGGAAACCAGCTGGCTCCATACACCCCAGCCTCGTGCCCATATCAAGCAACATTCCATGAATTTTCTTGGGCAACAAGAGGAATGTGCTGACGGGTACTCTGTGTCCTAGATGCCTTGGAGGAAGCCCTGGATCCCATCAAAGGAGACAGCGCCGGAGGCACACCTCTCGCCTTGGTGAGCTAGAAGTTCTTTGTACGAGGAACAGATGTTGCTTTCTTGGTTTCTTTCCAATCAAATTCAGATGAAATTCAGACAGTATATTCTGTGTTGGCGAATTGAACATAATACTAAAACAAAAATCATTTTCCTAATGTCAACTGCTTGTATATGGAAATGAAATTATTTTTATATACAGATTTTATGTAAAAAGCTATATGTACTTTTGAGATTCTACACAAGGAACTTCCCTGGTGGGGAGAGCATTGAGTGGTTGTCTCTGCCAACCGTTAGCTGATTCGCGAGGACATTTAGCATTGGCGACACCAAACGTGGTTCTAAACGCTGTGGTAGGATCCTGTCCCTCACTAACACTTTCTCCTGCTTGGATGAAGGATTTTGTAGTCACCGTCCTGAATGGACTGGACAGACATGTCCCCCAGGACAAACAACTTCCTAAGGCATCCAGTTCACTTACTTTGGGGTCGTTGGACTCAACCACTGTGTTCCATCTGGGTTCCTAAAGTCATTGAGGGAAATAAAGCTCATGCACACAGACAGTGTGTAGCATGACCTGAGCCTCACGGTGTCCTCTTTTCTGTACCTGCAGGTGACACCTTCAACCATCACCAGCGAGAGCGGTACGTATTCTGGAATCAGCCTCTTCCTGAGATAAAACTCTAGATGTTAATGCAGGTGGGGCATCCTTGCAATCCTCAGTCTGGCGAGCCGCCCTGATTGGGTTGTGGGGGTGTGGGGCACCAGAGATTTCCCAGGTGAAAAAATGTGTCCATGTGTCTACAGTCCTAGGAAGCCATTGTATTCCCTGTGTGTGGTGTGGGTGTGTGTTCATGAGGCTTGGGGTTGGGGTTTCTTTTGTGGCTCTATGTGGTGTGATTGTGAGTGTGTGATTTTGTGTGGGAGACAGGGAGAGACAGACACAGACAGAGAGATGCAGAGAGGGAGAGGGAGAGATGGAAAGAGTGAGAGAGAGATTGCATATGTCTCCAGGAGGTGTATCCCACTGCCACTGCACAATTCCCATTGTCCACATTCTCAAAGAAAAAAAAAAAAAAAGAGAAGAAAAGACAAGATGAGATAAAGAAATCTCATCACAGGGCACACATTTTAGGCCTATTAGCGCAGGAGGCCCAGTGGTGGCGTTCAGCCCATGCCTGGGAACCAAATGCCTCCATATGCTCTAACCCCATTCATAGTGAGCAATACTCTTCGAGGCATTCTCTTTTTTTTTTAAGATGTTATTTATTTGAGAGAGAGTGAGTGAGAGCACAAACAGGTGAGAGGGGCAGAGGGAGAGATAAAAGCAGACCCTTGCTGAGCAGAAGCCCCATGCGGGACTCGATCCCAGGACCCTGCGGTCCTGACTTGAGCTGAAGGCAGATGGTTCACCGACTGAGCCACCCAGGCTCCCCTCCCCGCATCAAACTTGAGCAGCACCACCAATACGCTGACAGGTACTCTGTGTCCTTCTAGATGTGACTGATGATGGCGCTGTCTGGTCCTGGCTGTATCAGAGGATCCCAGAGGAGGAGGGCCTGCCTCCTGACAAGGTGAGCTCGCCTGTCTATCCACGAGGAACAAATGTTGCTTTCTGGGTTTCTTTCCAATCAAATTCAGATGAAATTCAGACAGTATACTCTGTGTTGGCGAATTGAACATAATACTAAAACAAAAATCATTTTCCTAATGTCAACTGCTTGTATATGGAAATGAAATTATTTTTATATACAGATTTTACGTAAAAAGCTATATATGGTTTTGAGATTCTACATATGGAATTTCCCTGGTGGGGAGACCGTTGAGTGGTTGTCTCTGCCAACCGTTAGCTGATTCGAGAGGACATTTAGCATTGGCGACACCAAACGTGGTTCTAAACACTGTGGTAGGATCCTGTCCCTCAGTAACACTTTCTCCTGCTTGGATGAAGCATTTTGTAGTCACCGTCCTGAATGGACTGGACAGACATGTCCCCCAGGAAAAACAACTTCCTAAGGCATCCCCAGTTCACTTCTTTGGGGTCGTTGGACTCAACCACTGTGTTCCATCTGGGTTCCTAAAGTCATTGAGGGAAATAAAGCTCACACAGACAGTGTGTAGCATGACCTGGGCCTCACGGTGTCTTCTTTTCTGTACCTGCAGGGGACAGGAGCATCTGGTGAATGCGGTACGTATTCTGGAATCAGCCTCTTCCTGAAACAAAACTCTAGATGTTAATGCAGGTGGGGCATCCTTGCAATCCTCAGTCTGGCGAGCCGCCCTGATTGGGTTGTGGGGGGTGGTGGACAGGAGATTTCCCAGGTGAAAAAGTGTGTCCATGTGTCTACAGTCCCAGGAAGCCATTGTATTCCCTGTGTGTGGTGTGGGTGTGTGTGCGTGAGGCATGGTGTTGGGGTGTGTTTTGTGGCTCTATGTGGTGTGATTGTGAGTGTGTGTGTGTGTGTGTGTGAGAGAGAGAGAGGGACAAAGACCGATAGAAAGACAGAGAGACATAGAGAGACAAAGACAAAGAGAGAGATGACCGAGAAAGAGAGACAGGGGGAGAAAGAGAGAGAAAGGTGTTTCTCCAGGAGATATGTCAGACAGATACTGCATGATGTCACCCTTCTCCAAAGCCATGTCATCACACTGCGCACTTTAGAGCCTTACTGCAGTGGGTGGCCCAGCAGGGCCACTTCAGTTCATGCTTGGAAACCAGCTGGCTCCATACACCCCAGCCTCGTGCCCATATCAAGCAACATTCCATGAATATTCTTGAGCAACAAGAGGAATGTGCTGACGGGTACTCTGTGTCCTAGATGCCTTGGAGGAAGCCCTGGATCCCATCAAAGGAGACAGCGCCGGAGGCACACCTCTCACCATGGTGAGCTAGAAGTTCTTTGTCCGAGGAACAGATGTTGCTTTCTTGGTTTCTTTCCAATCGAATTCAGATGAAATTCAGACAGTATACTCTGTGTTGGCGAATTGAACATAATACTAAAACAAAAATCATTTTCCTAATGTCAACTGCTTGTATATGGAAATGAAATTATTTTTATATACAGATTTTATGTAAAAAGCTATATGTACTTTTGAGATTCTACATATGGAACTTCCCTGGTGGGGAGAGCGTTGAGTGGTTGTCTCTGCCAACCGTTAGCTGATTCGAGAGGACATTTAGCATTGGCGACACCAAACGTGGTTCTAAACGCTGTGGTAGGATCCTGTCCCTCAGTAACACTTTCTCCTGCTTGGATGAAGCATTTTGTAGTCACCGTCCTGAATGGACTGGACAGACATGTCCCCCAGGAAAAACAACTTCCTAAGGCATCCCCAGTTCACTTACTTTGGGGTCGTTGGACTCAACCACTGTGTTCCATCTGGGTTCCTAAAGTCATTGAGGGAAATAAAGCTCATGCACACAGACAGTGTGTAGCATGACCTGAGCCTCACGGTGTCCTCTTTTCTGTACCTGCAGGGGACAGGAGCATCTGGTGAATGCGGTACGTATTCTGGAATCAGCCTCTTCCTGAGACAAAACACTAGATGTTAATGCAGGTGGGGCATCCTTGCAATCCTCAGTCTGGCGAGCCGCCCTGATTGGGTTGTGGGGGTGTGGTGGACAGGAGATTTCCCAGGTGAAAAAGTGTGTCCATGTGTCTACAGTCCCAGGAAGCCATTGTATTCCCTGTGTGTGGTGTGGGTGTGTGTGCGTGAGGCATGGTGTTGGGGTGTGTTTTGTGGCTCTATGTGGTGTGATTGTGAGTGTGTGTGTGTGTGTGTGAGAGAGAGAGAGAGGAACAAAGACAGAAAGACAGAGAGACATAGAGAGACAAAGACAAAGAGAGAGATGACCGAGAAAGAGAGACAGAGAGGGGGAGAAAGAGAGAGAGAGGTGTTTCTCCAGGAGATATGTCAGACAGATACTGCATGATGTCACCCTTCTCCAAAGCCATGTCATCACACTGCGCACTTTAGAGCCTTACTGCAGTGGGTGGCCCAGCAGGGCCACTTCAGTCCATGCTTGGAAACCAGCTGGCTCCATACACCCCAGCCTCGTGCCCATATCAAGCAACATTCCATGAATTTTCTTGGGCAACAAGAGGAATGTGCTGACGGGTACTCTGTGTCCTAGATGCCTTGGAGGAAGCCCTGGATCCCATCAAAGGAGACAGCGCCGGAGGCACACCTCTCGCCTTGGTGAGCTAGAAGTTCTTTGTACGAGGAACAGATGTTGCTTTCTTGGTTTCTTTCCAATCAAATTCAGATGAAATTCAGACAGTATATTCTGTGTTGGCGAATTGAACATAATACTAAAACAAAAGTCATTTTCCTAATGTCAACTGCTTGTATATGGAAATGAAATTATTTTTATATACAGATTTTATGTAAAAAGCTATATGTACTTTTGAGATTCTACATATGGAACTTCCCTGGTGGGGAGAGCGTTGAGTGGTTGTCTCTGCCAACCGTTAGCTGATTCGAGAGGACATTTAGCATTGGCGACACCAAACGTGGTTCTAAACGCTGTGGTAGGATCCTGTCCCTCAGTAACACTTTCTCCTGCTTGGATGAAGGATTTTGTAGTCACCGTCCTGAATGGACTGGACAGACATGTCCCCCAGGACAAACAACTTCCTAAGGCATCCCCAGTTCACTTACTTTGGGGTCGTTGGACTCAACCACTGTGTTCCATCTGGGTTCCTAAAGTCATTGAGGGAAATAAAGCTCATGCACACAGACAGTGTGTAGCATGACCTGAGCCTCACGGTGTCCTCTTTTCTGTACCTGCAGGTGACACCTTCAACCATCACCAGCGAGAGCGGTACGTATTCTGGAATCAGCCTCTTCCTGAGATAAAACTCTAGATGTTAATGCAGGTGGGGCATCCTTGCAATCCTCAGTCTGGCGAGCCACCCTGATTGGGTTGTGGGGGTGTGGGGCACCAGAGATTTCCCAGGTGAAAAAATGTGTCCATGTGTCTACAGTCCTAGGAAGCCATTGTATTCCCTGTGTGTGGTGTGGGTGTGTGTTCATGAGGCTTGGGGTTGGGGTTTCTTTTGTGGCTCTATGTGGTGTGATTGTGAGTGTGTGATTTTGTGTGGGAGACAGGGAGAGACAGACACAGACAGAGAGATGCAGAGAGGGAGAGGGAGAGATGGAAAGAGTGAGAGAGAGATTGCATATGTCTCCAGGAGGTGTATCCCACTGCCACTGCACAATTCCCATTGTCCACATTCTCAAAGAAAAAAAAAAAAGAGAGAAGAAAAGACAAGATGAGATAAAGAAATCTCATCACAGGGCACACATTTTAGCCCTATTAGCGCAGGAGGCCCAGTGGTGGCGTTCAGCCCATGCCTAGGAACCAAATGCCTCCATATGCTCTAACCCCATTCATAGTGAGCAATACACCTCGAGGCATTCTTTTTTTTTTTTTTTAAGATTTTATTTATTTGAGAGAGAGTGAGTGAGAGCACAAACAGGTGAGAGGGGCAGAGGGAGAGAGAAAAGCAGACCCTTGCTGAGCAGAAGCCCCATGCGGGATTCGATCCCAGGACCCTGCGGTCCTGACTTGAGCTGAAGGCAGATGGTTCACCGACTGAGCCACCCAGGCGCCCCTCCCCGCATCATTCTTGAGCAGCACCACCAATACGCTGACAGGTGCTCTGTGTCCTTCTAGATGTGACTGATGATGGCGCTGTCTGGTCCTGGCTGTATCAGAGGATCCCAGAGGAGGAGGGCCTGCCTCCTGACAAGGTGAGCTCGCCTGTCTATCCCCGAGGAACAAATGTTGCTCTCTGGGTTTCTTTCCAATCAAATTCAGATGATTCAGACAGTATACTCTGTGTTGGCGAATTGAACATAATACTAAAACAAAAATCATTTTCCTAATGTCAACTGCTTGTATATGGAAATGAAATTATTTTTATATACAGATTTTATGTAAAAAGCTATATATACTTTTGAGATTCTACATATGGAATTTCCCTGGTGGGGAGAGTGTTGAGTGGTTGTCTCTGCCAACCGTTAGCTGATTCGAGAGGACATTTAGCATTGGCGACACCAAACGTGGTTCTAAACGCTGTGGTAGGATCCCGTCCCTCAGTAACACTTTCTCCTGCTTTTGGATGAAGCATTTTGTAGTCACCGTCCTGAATGGACTGGACAGACATGTCCCCCAGGAAAAACAACTTCCTAAGGCATCCCCAGTTCACTTCTTTGGAGTCATTGGACTTAACCACTGTGTTCCATCTGGGTTCCTAAAGTCATTGAGGGAAATAAAGCTCACACAGACAGTGTGTAGCATGACCTGAGCCTCACGGTGTCCTCTTTTCTGTACCTGCAGGGGACAGGAGCATCTGGTGAATGCGGTACGTATTCTGGAATCAGCATCTTCCTGAAACAAAACTCTAGATGTTAATGCAGGTGGGGCATCCTTGCAATCCTCAGTCTGGCGAGCCGCCCTGATTGGGTTGTGGGGGTGTGGTGGACAGGAGATTTCCCAGGTGAAAAAATGTGTCCATGTGTCTACAGTCCTAGGAAGCCATTGTATTCCCTGTGTGTGGTGTGGGTGTGTGTGTGTGAGGCATGGTGTTAGGGTGTGTTTTGTGGCTCTATGTGGTGTGATTGTGAGTGTGTGTGTGTGAGAGAGAGAGAGAGGGACAAAGACCGATAGAAAGACAGAGAGACATAGAGAGACAAAGACAAAGAGAGAGGTGACCGAGAAAGAGAGCCAGAGAGGGGGAGAAAGAGAGAGAAAGGTGTTTCTCCAGGAGATATGTCAGACAGATACTGCGTGATGTCACCCTTCTCCAAAGCCATGTCATCACACTGCGCACTTTAGAGCCTTACTGCAGTGGGTGGCCCAGCAGGGCCACTTCAGTCCATGCTTGGAAACCAGCTGGCTCCATACACCCCAGCCTCGTGCCCATATCAAGCAACATTCCATGAATATTCTTGAGCAACAAGAGGAATGTGCTGACGGGTACTCTGTGTCCTAGATGCCTTGGAGGAAGCCCTGGATCCCATCAAAGGAGACAGCGCCGGAGGCACACCTCTCACCATGGTGAGCTAGAAGTTCTTTGTCCGAGGAACAGATGTTGCTTTCTTGGTTTCTTTCCAATCGAATTCAGATGAAATTCAGACAGTACACTCTGTGTTGGCGAATTGAACATAATACTAAAACAAAAATCATTTTCCTAATGTCAACTGCTTGTATATGGAAATGAAATTATTTTTATATACAGATTTTATGTAAAAAGCTATATGTACTTTTGAGATTCTACATATGGAACTTCCCTGGTGGGGAGAGCGTTGAGTGGTTGTCTCTGCCAACCGTTAGCTGATTCGAGAGGACATTTAGCATTGGCGACACCAAACGTGGTTCTAAACGCTGTGGTAGGATCCTGTCCCTCAGTAACACTTTCTCCTGCTTGGATGAAGCATTTTGTAGTCACCGTCCTGAATGGACTGGACAGACATGTCCCCCAGGAAAAACAACTTCCTAAGGCATCCCCAGTTCACTTACTTTGGGGTCGTTGGACTCAACCACTGTGTTCCATCTGGGTTCCTAAAGTCATTGAGGGAAATAAAGCTCATGCACACAGACAGTGTGTAGCATGACCTGAGCCTCACGGTGTCCTCTTTTCTGTACCTGCAGGGGACAGGAGCATCTGGTGAATGCGGTACGTATTCTGGAATCAGCCTCTTCCTGAGACAAAACACTAGATGTTAATGCAGGTGGGGCATGCTTGCAATCCTCAGTCTGGCGAGCCGCCCTGATTGGGTTGTGGGGGTGTGGTGGACAGGAGATTTCCCAGGTGAAAAAGTGTGTCCATGTGTCTACAGTCCTAGGAAGCCATTGTATTCCCTGTGTGTGGTGTGGGTGTGTGTGCGTGAGGCATGCTGTTGGGGTGTCTTTTTTGGCTCTATGTGGTGTGATTGTGAGTGTGTGTGTGTGAGAGAGAGAGAGAGAGGAACAAAGACAGAAAGACAGAGAGACATAGAGAGACAAAGACAAAGAGAGAGATGACCGAGAAAGAGAGACAGAGAGGGGGAGAAAGAGAGAGAAAGGTGTTTCTCCAGGAGATATGTCAGACAGATACTGCATGATGTCACCCTTCTCCAAAGCCATGTCATCACACTGCGCACTTTAGAGCCTTACTGCAGTGGGTGGCCCAGCAGGGCCACTTCAGTCCATGCTTGGAAACCAGCTGGCTCCATACACCCCAGCCTCGTGCCCATATCAAGCAACATTCCATGAATTTTCTTGGGCAACAAGAGGAATGTGCTGACGGGTACTCTGTGTCCTAGATGCCTTGGAGGAAGCCCTGGATCCCATCAAAGGAGACAGCGCCGGAGGCACACCTCTCGCCTTGGTGAGCTAGAAGTTCTTTGTACGAGGAACAGATGTTGCTTTCTTGGTTTCTTTCCAATCAAATTCAGATGAAATTCAGACAGTATATTCTGTGTTGGCGAATTGAACATAATACTAAAACAAAAATCATTTTCCTAATGTCAACTGCTTGTATATGGAAATGAAATTATTTTTATATACAGATTTTATGTAAAAAGCTATATGTACTTTTGAGATTCTACACAAGGAACTTCCCTGGTGGGGAGAGCATTGAGTGGTTGTCTCTGCCAACCGTTAGCTGATTCGCGAGGACATTTAGCATTGGCGACACCAAACGTGGTTCTAAACGCTGTGGTAGGATCCTGTCCCTCAGTAACACTTTCTCCTGCTTGGATGAAGGATTTTGTAGTCACCGTCCTGAATGGACTGGACAGACATGTCCCCCAGGACAAACAACTTCCTAAGGCATCCAGTTCACTTACTTTGGGGTCGTTGGACTCAACCACTGTGTTCCATCTGGGTTCCTAAAGTCATTGAGGGAAATAAAGCTCATGCACACAGACAGTGTGTAGCATGACCTGAGCCTCACGGTGTCCTCTTTTCTGTACCTGCAGGTGACACCTTCAACCATCACCAGCGAGAGCGGTACGTATTCTGGAATCAGCCTCTTCCTGAGATAAAACTCTAGATGTTAATGCAGGTGGGGCATCCTTGCAATCCTCAGTCTGGCGAGCCGCCCTGATTGGGTTGTGGGGGTGTGGGGCACCAGAGATTTCCCAGGTGAAAAAATGTGTCCATGTGTCTACAGTCCTAGGAAGCCATTGTATTCCCTGTGTGTGGTGTGGGTGTGTGTTCATGAGGCTTGGGGTTGGGGTTTCTTTTGTGGCTCTATGTGGTGTGATTGTGAGTGTGTGATTTTGTGTGGGAGACAGGGAGAGACAGACACAGACAGAGAGATGCAGAGAGGGAGAGGGAGAGATGGAAAGAGTGAGAGAGAGATTGCATATGTCTCCAGGAGGTGTATCCCACTGCCACTGCACAATTCCCATTGTCCACATTCTCAAAGAAAAAAAAAAAAAAGAGAAGAAAAGACAAGATGAGATAAAGAAATCTCATCACAGGGCACACATTTTAGGCCTATTAGCGCAGGAGGCCCAGTGGTGGCGTTCAGCCCATGCCTGGGAACCAAATGCCTCCATATGCTCTAACCCCATTCATAGTGAGCAATACTCTTCGAGGCATTCTCTTTTTTTTTTAAGATGTTATTTATTTGAGAGAGAGTGAGTGAGAGCACAAACAGGTGAGAGGGGCAGAGGGAGAGATAAAAGCAGACCCTTGCTGAGCAGAAGCCCCATGCGGGACTCGATCCCAGGACCCTGCGGTCCTGACTTGAGCTGAAGGCAGATGGTTCACCGACTGAGCCACCCAGGCTCCCCTCCCCGCATCAAACTTGAGCAGCACCACCAATACGCTGACAGGTACTCTGTGTCCTTCTAGATGTGACTGATGATGGCGCTGTCTGGTCCTGGCTGTATCAGAGGATCCCAGAGGAGGAGGGCCTGCCTCCTGACAAGGTGAGCTCGCCTGTCTATCCACGAGGAACAAATGTTGCTTTCTGGGTTTCTTTCCAATCAAATTCAGATGAAATTCAGACAGTATACTCTGTGTTGGCGAATTGAACATAATACTAAAACAAAAATCATTTTCCTAATGTCAACTGCTTGTATATGGAAATGAAATTATTTTTATATACAGATTTTACGTAAAAAGCTATATATGGTTTTGAGATTCTACATATGGAATTTCCCTGGTGGGGAGACCGTTGAGTGGTTGTCTCTGCCAACCGTTAGCTGATTCGAGAGGACATTTAGCATTGGCGACACCAAACGTGGTTCTAAACACTGTGGTAGGATCCTGTCCCTCAGTAACACTTTCTCCTGCTTGGATGAAGCATTTTGTAGTCACCGTCCTGAATGGACTGGACAGACATGTCCCCCAGGAAAAACAACTTCCTAAGGCATCCCCAGTTCACTTCTTTGGGGTCGTTGGACTCAACCACTGTGTTCCATCTGGGTTCCTAAAGTCATTGAGGGAAATAAAGCTCACACAGACAGTGTGTAGCATGACCTGGGCCTCACGGTGTCCTCTTTTCTGTACCTGCAGGGGACAGGAGCATCTGGTGAATGCGGTACGTATTCTGGAATCAGCCTCTTCCTGAAACAAAACTCTAGATGTTAATGCAGGTGGGGCATCCTTGCAATCCTCAGTCTGGCGAGCCGCCCTGATTGGGTTGTGGGGGTGTGGTGGACAGGAGATTTCCCAGGTGAAAAAGTGTGTCCATGTGTCTACAGTCCCAGGAAGCCATTGTATTCCCTGTGTGAGGTGTGGGTGTGTGTGCGTGAGGCATGGTGTTGGGGTGTGTTTTGTGGCTCTATGTGGTGTGATTGTGAGTGTGTGTGTGTGTGTGTGTGTGTGTGTGAGATAGAGAGGGACAAAGACAGATAGAAAGACAGAGAGACATAGAGAGACAAAGACAAAGAGAGAGGTGACCGAGAAAGACAGAGAGGGGGAGAAAGAGAGAGAAAGGTGTTTCTCCAGGAGATATGTCAGACAGATACTGCATGATGTCACCCTTCTCCAAAGCCATGTCATCACACTGCGCACTTTAGAGCCTTACTGCAGTGGGTGGCCCAGCAGGGCCACTTCAGTCCATGCTTGGAAACCAGCTGGCTCCATACACCCCAGCCTCGTGCCCATATCAAGCAACATTCCATGAATTTTCTTGGGCAACAAGAGGAATGTGCTGACGGGTACTCTGTGTCCTAGATGCCTTGGAGGAAGCCCTGGATCCCATCAAAGGAGACAGCGCCGGAGGCACACCTCTCGCCTTGGTGAGCTAGAAGTTCTTTGTACGAGGAACAGATGTTGCTTTCTTGGTTTCTTTCCAATCAAATTCAGATGAAATTCAGACAGTATACTCTGTGTTGGCGAATTGAACATAATACTAAAACAAAAATCATTTTCCTAATGTCAACTGCTTGTATATGGAAATGAAATTATTTTTATATACAGATTTTATGTAAAAAGCTATATGTACTTTTGAGATTCTACATATGGAACTTCCCTGGTGGGGAGAGCGTTGAGTGGTTGTCTCTGCCAACCGTTAGCTGATTCGAGAGGACATTTAGCATTGGCGACACCAAACGTGGTTCTAAACGCTGTGGTAGGATCCTGTCCCTCAGTAACACTTTCTCCTGCTTGGATGAAGCATTTTGTAGTCACCGTCCTGAATGGACTGGACAGACATGTCCCCCAGGAAAAACAACTTCCTAAGGCATCCCCAGTTCACTTACTTTGGGGTCGTTGGACTCAACCACTGTGTTCCATCTGGGTTCCTAAAGTCATTGAGGGAAATAAAGCTCATGCACACAGACAGTGTGTAGCATGACCTGAGCCTCACGGTGTCCTCTTTTCTGTACCTGCAGGGGACAGGAGCATCTGGTGAATGCGGTACGTATTCTGGAATCAGCCTCTTCCTGAGACAAAACACTAGATGTTAATGCAGGTGGGGCATCCTTGCAATCCTCAGTCTGGCGAGCCGCCCTGATTGGGTTGTGGGGGTGTGGTGGACAGGAGATTTCCCAGGTGAAAAAGTGTGTCCATGTGTCTACAGTCCCAGGAAGCCATTGTATTCCCTGTGTGTGGTGTGGGTGTGTGTGCGTGAGGCATGCTGTTGGGGTGTGTTTTGTGGCTCTATGTGGTGTGATTGTGAGTGTGTGTGTGTGTGTGTGAGAGAGAGAGAGAGGAACAAAGACAGAAAGACAGAGAGACATAGACAGAGAGACAAAGACAAAGAGAGAGATGACCGAGAAAGAGAGACAGAGAGGGGGAGAAAGAGAGAGAAAGGTGTTTCTCCAGGAGATATGTCAGACAGATACTGCATGATGTCACCCTTCTCCAAAGCCATGTCATCACACTGCGCACTTTAGAGCCTTACTGCAGTGGGTGGCCCAGCAGGGGCACTTCAGTCCATGCTTGGAAACCAGCTGGCTCCATACACCCCAGCCTTGTGTCCATATCAAGCAACATTTCATGAATATCTTGGGCAACAAGAGGAATGTGCTGACGGGTACTCTGTGTCCTAGATGCCTTGGAGGAAGCCCTGGATCCCATCAAAGGAGACAGCGCCGGAGGCACACCTCTCGCCTTGGTGAGCTAGAAGTTCTTTGTCCGAGGAACAGATGTTGCTTTCTTGGTTTCTTTCCAATCAAATTCAGATGAAATTCAGACAGTATATTCTGTGTTGACAAATTGAACATAATACTAAAACAAAAATCATTTTCCTAATGTCATACGCTTGTATATGAAAATGAAATTATTTTTATATACAGATTTTATGTAAAAAGCTATATGTACTTTTGAGATTCTACATATGGAACTTCCCTGGTGGGGAGAGCGTTGAGTGGTTGTCTCTGCCAACCGTTAGCTGATTCGAGAGGACATTTAGCATTGGCGACACCAAACGTGGTTCTAAACGCTGTGGTAGGATCCTGTCCCTCAGTAACACTTTCTCCTGCTTGGATGAAGCATTTTGTAGTCACCGTCCTGAATGGACTGGACAGACATGTCCCCCAGGACAAACAACTTCCTAAGGCATCCCCAGTTCACTTACTTTGGGGTCGTTGGACTCAACCACTGTGTTCCATCTGGGTTCCTAAAGTCATTGAGGGAAATAAAGCTCATGCAGACAGACAGTGTGTAGCATGACCTGAGCCTCACGGTGTCCTCTTTTCTGTACCTGCAGGTGACACCTTCAACCATCACCAGCGAGAGCGGTACGTATTCTGGAATCAGCCTCTTCCTGAGATAAAACTCTAGATGTTAATGCAGGTGGGGTATCCTTGCAATCCTCAGTCTGGCGAGCCGCCCTGATTGGGTTGTGGGGGTGTGGGGCACCAGAGATTTCCCAAGTGAAAAAATGTGTCCATGTGTCTACAGTCCTAGGAAGCCATTGTATTCCCTGTGTGTGGTGTGGGTGTGTGTTCATGAGGCTTGGGGTTGGGGTTTCTTTTGTTGCTCTATGTGGTGTGATTGTGAGTGTGTGATTTTGTGTGGGAGACAGGGAGAGACAGACACAGACAGAGAGATGCAGAGAGGGAGAGGGAGAGATGGAAAGAGTGAGAGAGAGATTGCATATGTCTCCAGGAGGTGTATCCCACTGCCACTGCACAATTCCCATTGTCCACATTCTCAAAAAAAAAAAAAAAGAAGAAGAAAGAAAGAAAGAAAGAAAGAAAGAAAGAAAGAAAAGAAAAGAGAAGAACAGAAAAGATTAGATGAGATAAAGAAATCTCATCACAGGGCACACATTTTAGCCCTATTACCGCGGGAGGCCCAGCGGGGCATACAGCCCATGCCTGGGAACCAAATGCCTCCATATGCTCTAACCCCATTCATAGTGAGCAATACACCTCGAGGCATTCTTTTTTTTTTTTTTTTTAAGATTTTATTTATCTGAGAGAGAGTGAGTGAGATCACAAACAGGTGAGAGGGGCAGAGGGAGAGAGAAAAGCAGACCCTTGCTGAGCAGAAGCCCCATGCGGGATTCGATCCCAGGACCCTGCGGTCCTGACTTGAGCTGAAGGCAGATGGTTCACCGACTGAGCCACCCAGGCGCCCCTCCCCGCATCATTCTTGAGCAGCACCACCAATACGCTGACAGGTACTCTGTGTCCTTCTAGATGTGACTGATGATGGCGTTGTCTGGTCCTGGCTGTATCAGAGGATCCCAGAGGAGGAGGGCCTGCCTCCTGACAAGGTGAGCTCGCCTGTCTATCCCCGAGGAACAAATGTTGCTCTCTGGGTTTCTTTCCAATCAAATTCAGATGAAATTCAGACAGTATACTCTGTGTTGGCGAATTGAACATAATACTAAAACAAAAATCATTTTCCTAATGTCAACTGCTTGTATATGGAAATGAAATTATTTTTATATACAGATTTTATGTAAAAAGCTATATATACTTTTGAGATTCTACATATGGAATTTCCCTGGTGGGGAGAGCGTTGAGTGGTTGTCTCTGCCAACCGTTAGCTGATTTGAGAGGACACTTAGCATTGGCGACACCAAACGTGGTTCTAAACGCTGTGGTAGGATCCTGTCCCTCAGTAACACTTTCTCCTGCTTGGATGAAGCATTTTGTAGTCACCGTCCTGAATGGACTGGACAGACATGTCCCCCAGGAAAAACAACTTCCTAAGGCATCCCCAGTTCACTTACTTTGGGATCGTTGGACTCAACCACTGTGTTCCATCTGGGTTCCTAAAGTCATTGAGGGAAATAAAGCTCATGCAGACAGACAGTGTGTAGCATGACCTGGGCCTCACGGTGTCCTCTTTTCTGTACCTGCAGGGGACAGGAGCATCCGGTGAATGCGGTACGTATTCTGGAATCAGCCTCTTCCTGAGACAAAACTCTAGATGTTAATGCAGGTGGGGCATCCTTGCAATCCTCAGTCTGGCGAGCCACCGTGATTGGGTTGTGGGGGTGTGGTGGACAGGAGATTTCTCAGGTGAAAAAGTGTGTCCATGTGTCTACAGTCCTAGGAAGCCATTGTATTCCCTGTGTGTGGTGTGGGTGTGTGTGCGTGAGGCTTGGGTTTGGGGTGTCTTTTGTGGCTCTATGTCATAAGATTGTATTTTTGTGTGGGAGACAGGGAGAGTCAGACACAGAAAGAGAGATGCAGAGATGCAGAGAGGGAGAGATGGAAAGAGCGAGAGAGAGATTGCATATTGCTCCAGGAGGTGTATCCCACTGCCACTGCACAATGTCCATTGTCCACATTCTCAAAAAAAAAAGAAAGAAAGAAAGAAAGAAAGAAAGAAAAGAAATTAAAAGAAAAGAAACGAAATGAAAAGACGAGATAAAGGAATCTCGTCACAGCGCACACATTATAGCCCTATGACCACGGGAGGCCAAGCGGTGGCCCTCAGCTCATGCCTGGGAACCAAATGCCTCCATATGCTCTAACCCCATTCATAGCGAGCAATACTCCCCGAGGCATTCTGCTGCAGAGGTGAGGTGAGAGGCACATTCTGGAGCACATTTCTCTCTTCTCTTCACCACATCCCTTATACTGGGAGCAGAGCAAGACCTTCACTTGGCTCCATGGGAGAGAGGCTCATATGCAGCTGCCCGGAGACCCTCCCTGGCTGACGGGAATTCTAGAGGCCTGTGTGAAGGCTGCTGGGCTGGCAGCACACACTGGCTCTCACGTCCCTCTGAGCTGGTCTCCTGGGACTGACTGGGCCCAGGACAGAGGCTCTGGGAAGCGGGGCCAGGGTCTTTGCTCCTGTCAGAGTCCACTGACAGCGACGGGCCTGGTCCCCACATCGTGGTCACGGCCCACCGTCGGACCTTCCATCCATCTGCTCGGGGCCTCCCCTAGTCCTTCCAGGTCTCAGGGTCTTTGGTGAACACTGCAGGTACTGGTGTTTATGTGGCCACACCAGCTGGAGAATGCCCATCCCCCCACTGACAGACTAGGGGAATTCGGACAAGTACCATTACCTCTACTGTCACACTCATCTCCTCTCTGGGCTAGGACACTTACGGGCTGTCATCAATTGGAAGTGTGTGTCAAGTGCCCAAGATGAGCCCAGGCATGGGGCAGTCTACTTGATTGCCCAGCTGATGGTCACTCTCATGGCCCAGCATCACCCCAGGCCCGTGGCAGCCGCCTCCATGTTAGCTGCATTGGCTCATTGATCAACTGATTGACTAGGGAGCGTGTCAGTAAACCCATGATCATTCCTCCACTGTTCCCATTGCAGAGAACAGTCTGGTTGTTGGAGATGACAGGAGAAGGGAAATAAGGAATTAATGATTCAGGGAGAGAGGAGGGAGGGTAGCAGGAGGGAGCAGAGGAAGGTAGGAAATCATGGGGACAAAAAGTCATGGGCACCACTGTGGCTGCCTCTTGAAAGAATGGGCTGACAGGCACTGCTTCCTGGTCCCAGTTATGAAATCTGAGGGCTGGGAAGGGCCCAGAGACCCTGGACGCCTTTCTCATCAGTGAGGTAAAGGGATCACGGCCCCATGGGTGGTGAGGTGGGGGGACTGCGGAGCTGAGGGCAGCATTGAGTTTTGGGGTCGGGGACATAATCCCGGGGGCAGTGGCCTGAATCCTCACTTCACCCTGATTGTCCCCTTTCCTTTCCCAAGACCAGGCCATGACGATGGCCACTGTCGTCCGTAAGGAAGACGACTTCGCAGGATGCGAAGACTCGGACCCATAGATCCACCATCCACATGTAATTTATTTCCTCTTTCATTTTTATACTCTTTTTTTTTTTTGGTAAAGATTTATTTATTTTATTTTGGGAGAGACTGAGATGGCACGAGTGGGGGAGGGACAGAGGAAGAGAGAGGGAGACCCCAAAGCAGAATCCCCACTGAGGGCAGAGCCTGACATGGGACTTGACCCCAGGACCCAGAGACCATGACCTGAGCCGAAATCAGGAGTCACATGCTTACCCGCCTTTGCCACCCAGGCATCCGTCTCCTCTCTCTTACTGAGAAGGTCCTTTTTGTAGCTTTGGCCAAGTTCCTCTTTCCTGCTTTTTATGATCCTCCTCCTGCAGGACCTGGGCTCCTCCCGGCACTTGATGTTCTTGGATCTTCAAATCTATCATCTCTCTCTTCAGCCCTGTCATTTTTGGGGCCCAAGGCATGAGATGCACAAATGTTCTATTTCAACCAACTGTCACCAGCTCTCTTGGGAATCCTCTAAACCTAACCCCTCTCCTCTTCCAGAAAAAAATGTCTGATGCTCATGTGTACATTCATCACAATCCGAATTCTTGTTCCCCACGACTTCACCAACGATGACTTGGCTTTTCAGGGCCAACTCTAGACAACCTGATTGGAGCAAAATCATTCATTTGAGAAGCATCATCGGAAAGGAGGAAGCCCAATGGGCAGCACATTTTGGATGCTATGTTGAGGCCTCCAAAAGAAATTCTGAATCCAAAGTTGTTTCACTAAGAGACCAGAAGGGTATATCCTTTTTGTTCTCTCCTGGACAGAACAGTGGCATACCTGGACAGTCATGGCCCAGGAGTTCACTGAAGGCCCCTCTCCTTTTCCCATGTGCTCGATCAAGACTGAAAAAGGAAATCTAAGTTTCCCTTGTAATTCAGTTCTTATATAACGTGTGAATGATCTCCGACTTTGTCCAGAGAACAAAAAAGCCTCTAAAAAGGGTTCTCTTTACTTGGCCAAAAAGAAATATAGAGTTTCACAAGAAATGACAATTTTGCTGGAACACAGTTCATTATTTAAGACATAAACTGTTTCAAGTGGGCAAAACATTTTCATCCTTCCATTAAAAGTAGCAAAACTTTCAGAAACCTGTGAGCTCCCTGGGTGCAAATACACACTAGCGATGATGGCTCTCCAGTCTATACCCTTGGGAACACACGGGCTCTCCCACTAAATGAGTAGCTGGAAGTTCCTTATCTCTAGGAATTTCACTACCCAGACTAGATTGCACTACCCTACTACGTGCAGACATGGCAGCATATTGCAAAGAGCCCTTGTAATAGTGCCCAAGGTTTTCACCAACAGCTTCAGGCCTCCATTCCTGAAATCTTCCTGGAAGCCTCTTCATGATCTTCAACCTCAGGCAGAGACATCAGAGAAAAACTGCCCTTACACATCCCCTGAAGGGACCCCTTCAGGTACTGTTTAAAAACAAAGCAGTGTAACTCCTGGGAGTTCACCCTTGGCTTCACATGTCTCCACTAAAATAATTATAATAATTTAAAAAATCAGAATTTCACACAATTAGAGGGCTACTCAAACTGAGGTTTCTCAGAGATCCTCTGAAAATAGCCAGTCTTCAGAAGCAGGCAGCTGCCCCAAGATTTTCAGAGCAGGCAAATTGTGATGGCTAGTGGGCAGTTTCCACACAAGATATTGGGTCAAGACTCCCATTTGATTCTTTTTCTGTTTTGTATCTGCTCAGTTAAAATAATTCTTCTCATTTTCCATAAACCCTTGTTGCCATTCACCCAGAATGACCCCTTTACTCCCGTTTTCTTATTCTAATCATTCTACTAATTATTACCCTTGATAGGTCAGAACATCCCTGACGTCACTCCTGGGTTTCTGACTGCTGGATGTGCCGTCCGTCCGTGGACCCCCCATGGTACGTCCCTCTGGGAACTTCCGATTTCATCAAATGAAATGAATCACCAAGGTTGGACATTCCAACTCCTGTGTCAGCTCCAAACCGAGGCCACTTGTGATGATTCAGGCACACGACTTGGAGGAATTGCTACGTCTGCCCCAAATGAGAACAGTGTTCCCTTTGGTGGGAAGTGCATAAATAGAAAAAGCCTGTAAGAAATCTATCTCTAGGGCGCCTGGGTAGCGCAGTCGTTAAAGCGTCTGCCTTCGGCTCAGGGCGTGATCCCGGCGTACCGGGATCGAGTCCCACATCGGGCTCCTCCGCTGTGAGCCTGCTTCTTCCTCTCCCACTCCCCCTGCTGTGTTCCCTCTCTCTCTGGCTGTCTCTCTGTCACATAAATAAATAAAATCTTTAAAAAAAAACAAAACAAGAAATCTATCTCTAATGTTGGCAAAAGCGACTGGTAACTCTTGGCATGTCACTTAATCTCTCTACGTTTCAGTGCCTCCCACTAGAATATGGCTTACAGCCCCTGCTCTGCCCCCACCCACCTCAATAGGGCTGACCTGAGGATTACAGGAGATGGTAACAGGTATTGTCCACGAGCAGTAAAGCATCCTCCCCATGTAAAGCTAAGAGTGAGCGTCCATCCTATCTTGCTGTGGAGCCATCCACGTCCCCTCTCTGGATTCCACCACCACCAAGTGTCTACCTTATTCTTGCAGTCGCTCAGTAATTGAACACTTAGGGTGATTATGAAACACCAGTCATTTATTTTATTTTTCTTAAGGCTTTCCTTGTGTTTATTTACTTTTAGCCTCATAACATAATTCTAACAAGTAGGCCACAGTCACATTTCAACATCTCAGAACAGGCAAATGAGACACAGAGGGGTGTCCGTAACTTTCTCAGGTGCTCGCGGCTCCTGCCTGAAGTCAAGAGTATCACCTGACCCCAAGCAGTGATTCTGAAAACTCCGCCTCTGGCCAAACAACAGGGGGCACCCTACCAATGACCCAGTTGAAGGTACTGTGGGGATGGACTCATTAGGTTCATTCAAGAAGAATGATGCTACTTTATTCAGTGACCCGTATGTAAGAGATAACCATCAAAATGTGAAGCCACCTTCTTCTCTTCTGTATGCAAAGGCAAATGATCAAGTCAGTCAGTATCGCTGTAACTCCAGCAGTCAACGTGCATTTCTAACTCAAGAATGGGCTCACCTTTACCAGTAAACAACATCTTTAGCTAACGTACAGACCTTTAGCTGATGTTCGAACCAATATTGGCTGACACAGATCGCTCCCTGAAAGAGTGTTCTCAGATTTTAAAAAGTTAATAGGCATTATTGACAACAGGAGGTTTAGACAAATCTAAGAGTTGAACAGGTAACATAGAAAGTTCCCATAACCCACGCCCCCCGACCCCAATTCCTCCACTAATAACATCTTATATGGATGTGGTGCATTTGTTATAATTAGCAAAACAATATCGATACACTTTTATTAACTGGAGGTCTAGAAAGGAATTCAATTTTGAAATATGCCCCAACATGGACGGACCTTGAAAAGATATTATGCTCTGTGCGATAAAGCACGGAGAGAAAGACCAATATTGCATGATTCCACTTCAGGGCCCTGAAACCCTGCCACTCCAAGGACTTTGCGGGGAGGCCAAGACAGATGCCTTCCAGGTCTCCAGGGAGTCCAGGGTCTCATCAAGGCATGTGGCCTGTGAACAAGCAGGTGGTGAGCAGAACAGAGAGTGGAGGGCACTCCTCACAGTTTGAGGGGCTGAGGAATTTTTCCTAGGTCGGCTCTGGGATGGCAGGTCCACCAGGAGTTGGCTGGATGGACCCAAACAGGCTCCTGCCTGTTGCTGATGAACAGAAGGGAGGAGAGTGCAGAGCAGAGAGGCCCAGGGGAGGCAAGCTGCTGCGGGTCCGACTGTGGAGCCATGGTCCTCAGGAGGGGCAGTGTGTCCCCCAGGGGACATTTGGGAGGGACTGACTGCGATAGGTGGCTGCAGAAAGGGACCCGGGAGGCCTGGAGGCTGACTGAGCACAGTCCATGGGGACGGTAACCATTGTCACCACTCTGCCCTTGCTGTCACAGACCCAAGAAGCCCCTCTGCTGATCCAGAGCTTTCTGGGTTCGTGGGGCACACATCTATTGAGTAAACACAAGTTCTTTCTGGACCCCATGATTTCCTGACTTTGAGGCCCACGTCATCTGTCAATGAGCAGGTAGGCTGTCTTCTGTGTTTGTGGATGCCACCGCACCCCACCAGCTCTGGTTTTAATCAGGGCAGGAGCACAGCTGGGTCCCGGGCTGGGTCTGACAGTTGGCATTGCCTCTTCAGACATGCGTGGAGGCGGTCTGGCACAGCCTGGTTGGGAGGCTTGGTCATTCATAACATCTCATCAACTGCAATCCCTTGAAAACCAAGGAACTTCAGGAGCCATTCAGAGCTGCGGAAGCCCCCCAGAACTGAGAACATGCACCCCACTGCTTCCTTGGCAGGGGGTTATTATTTGCAGGGGAACCCCCAGGATGGGGGCCACGCTGGGGTTTCCTGGGGGTGGGCGCAGAGGAGGGGCCGACAGCAGGAGTCAATGCTGAGCTGCACCAGGTCCCATTCCCAAAGCTGGGATCTGTGGACAGACAGGGAGGATGACTGAGAGGAAAGACATGTAACCGTGGGAGAAGGGCACACTTGAAGGAACATTCTAGGAGGAGGCACTGCCCTGGGCCCTGGGAGGATAAGGGGGGGGTGGCAGGAGGGGTGAGGAGGAAGAGAAAAAGCAGGGAGCACTGGGCCTGCCCCTCAGGAGCACTGGTTGGTTCCTGCCATGTTCTCTCAGCTCCAACAGCCCTGGGGAAGATGAAACTGTCCACATCTTGGTGGCGGGAAGGATGAAGGGGAACGAGGGTCATGGGGGCCCAGCACTCAGAGTCTCCATCCATCAACATGGCTGTGCCCTCCCTCTCAGATGCTGGCAGAGGAGGAAGAATGTCAGGGAAACAAAGCAGAGCGGTGGTGGCTGGGTGGCGGGAATGCGGGGGTCCGAGGGGGGTGATGTGACCAATGGGTGGTCCTCCTGCCCTGTCCACAGGGTACCAGATCCCCTACCGCCTGGCCAGCAAAAGCCCCAGCACGTTCACATCGGTGGAAGTGGGGACCACGGTGAGGCAGTTCACAGCAGCCAAGTTGGCCCTGGAGTCGGCATACATCTTCAGGCTTTTGGCCAAGACGAAACACCACTATGGGCTGCTGCTGGTGGCCACTGTCATCACCACTGAGAAGAGACATACGACCCCGGGGCCCAAGTCCACTGTTGTGGTGCTGTGGGGAGGAGAGCTGGGCCTAAATGAGAGCCATGAACTTGCTGGGTCCATGGCTTCCTGGGTCAGGCCCTGCACTGTCGCATGTCTGCACAGCCCATTTACCAGAAAGACAGGAATGTCCAAGGTTTAAAGCTGGAGACGCGGCTCAGCGAGGTTGTGTAACTGGCCCAGGGTGGCTCTGAGTCATCCTGTTGGAGTGCAGCTCCCTGAAGCCAGGCACTTGATGGCTGATGTTCAAAACCAGGTGCCCAGCTCAGCAGGGGCTCAATAAACAAGTTTTCTACCCAGCAGTCATAGGGAGATCTGTCTCCACGGACACTGCTTCCGTTCCAAGCACTGGTGAGATGTTTATTGTACATTGTCTTGGTTTATCCTCAAAAAGGCCTGGGGAACAAAGCGCTGTGAGCCCCAGTTCTACAGAAGTGGGGCCCAGACGGATTCAGTCATTTGCCGGGGACACAGCTGTGAGGCCATGACGTGGACACCCTCCACAGACACTCAATCTCCTCCACCTACAGAAATCTGCTGTGGGTTCCCATCTCAGCGAGCACCTGACATGCCCTCCAGCCTCACTCTGGAATCTGCCTCAGAAGACTCCCTCCCCAAGGCCGCCCCAACTCCAGGTTGGGAGATCAGGGCCAGACCCAGAGGTCTCAGGGAAGAGGATGACAGGAAGGTGCTTGCGCACAGAGTAAATGGGTGGGCTCTGGGAGTCCCTAAGCATCAGGCTCTGGAGCTGTGTGACCTTAGGCAAGGCCCTTCCCCTCTCTGTTCCCTGCACTCACCTGGTGGCCTCTTGGGAAGCCTGAGGGCCAGAATGGCCCGCAGAACTCCGGGGACAGAGCTGGTGCCATGGCTGCACTCAGAATGTGAGCCAGTGTCCCCGTGGCCTGCGGGATCACTCTAGGAGAAGATCTAGACAGTCTTAGGGAGGCATGAATTGAGCCCAGAGTGCTTGGAAAACCATCCCAAGGGCCGATCCGAAACCTACAAAAGGTAGAAGGCAAAGGAGCCTAGCGTGCACTGAGCCCGTGCCACGCTCTGGCCACCTTCCAGGCACTGCGGCTCACTGCTCTCTCAAATTCCCTCACAAGCAGGCTGAGCAGCTGGGGAAGCTGATGCCCCACAAGGTGGAAGGGCCCACTGAGCTCTGGCACCTGCTCGGAGGCCGCCCTGGCTGGAACACCCAGCTGCTCAGGACAGGGCTGCTTGGCCCAGGCACACGGCTGACCCTTGCGATGGCCAATGGGGGGACGCTGGTGTCCCCCATCTGTGGCTTCGGAGCTTCCAGGGCTCCACACCTTCCAGGGGAAGGCCGTAGCCTGCTGTGAGTCCCCCGACCTCAACCGCCGAGCCTCAGTCCCCCAAGGATGAAGACAAATGCACAGCCCCTCCTCTGACAAGGTTACCTCTACTGCTAACTGGAGGAAGGAAGCCTTGAAGTCACTGGAGACGCCAAAGCTTGAGGTGGGTGGAGAGACAGCCATGCATAGTTGGCCCCTGGCTTTTGGCGCATAGCGCTGTCTGACCTGCAGCTGCCAGCACAGGGGTGGGGTTGGCGAGACCGGGGACAGGCACCAGGAGAACCCCTCCTGCAGCTTTGGCCCAGATCCTCAGGCTCCCCCTTGTCCGGGGCATGCTCAGGGCCCTGAGTGCCTCTCCCAAAGGCTCTTGCCAGAGTTGATGCAGCCCCCTAGGGAAATTCAGCACTTTCTTCATGATAAACAATTAATCAATTATTCCTTCCTCTGTGGGGTTTCTCTGCTGCAATTGATGGGACAGGGAGATGCATGCTGGGAACGATCCACGCTCGGGAGCCAGGTCCCCGCTCCCTGCGCTCTGCACTCCCAGTCGCCAGCACTGTGGGGACAGAGTGGCGGTGACACATCCCGGAGGAGCCGAGTGGGACACCATCTGTGTTTCAGGCTCGGGTTGGCTTCCAGGAAGAAGGAGTCAGCATGAAAGATGCACTGAGCCTGAGATCACAAGGAGAGTCCACAGGGGCCTGGATGTGCTCAGCAGAGCCCAGGTGTCAACTTCGAGATGTTGTAGGGATGTGTGTTTGCCACGGAGCACATGTGGGCTCATCCTCCTGTCTGTCCGACTGTCTCCGACAGGAGAGAGCAGCGCTTTGGGAGCAAGCCAGGGTCTCCCATGAGGTCCAGGCTGGGGCAGGTCCAGAATTGGCCGTGAGGGAGCCGCAGGTGCCTGCGGAACTGGGAATGACCTCCCTGTTCTCTGCCCTCATGGGCAGCCCGCGTCCTTATGCTTGAGCTGACATGGTGCCTTCCTGGAGAAGCAGCCGGTCACGTGTCCCTGGTCTGTTCTTTTTTGGTTGCAGAGCGTCCAGTGCCCCCCCCCCCCCCCCGCCGTCCGAGAACTCCTGGTGTCACAGTCAGAAGTGACTGCGCACAGCCTCCAGCTCCAGTGGGTCCCGGGCAGCGATGGCGCCCCCCCCCATCCACTACTTCACTGTGCAGGTGTGACAGCTGCCCCCGGGGAGAACAGCAGACCTACTCCTCATCCATCCGCCACAAGGCCAAAGCCTGTGCTGTTGAAAGGTATCCAGAGCCAGGCACGCCCTCCCCAGGGAACAGAGCAGGGAATATGTGTGGGCCAGAGATGCTGAGCTCTCTTCTCCTAGTGCACACTCCCTGTACCAGGGACCAGGACTCCCACCTCCTGGAGCTGCTCTGGCCTCTGCCCTGGGTCTGTCCTCTGGGCATGCCCTGTGCATGTCATGTGCATACCCCAGGTCCCAGAGATTGATGAAGCACAGATGATGGGGCCAGGGAGCCTGGAAGTATGGGCTCTAGTGCCCTATCCCCTGAGAGGCAGATGTGGAGGAGGGGGAGGTAGGGGGAAGGGGTGTCACAGGCTGAGAGAGTTGCACCTTCTCTTTGTGCTCTCTGTCCTAGTCAGCAAGGCAGACTTGTTCTGTCATCCATTAGTGATGGCTGAGAAGGGAAATGGCAGAGGCATCCCCACTGCACCTTGAGAACCCAGCATTTATCCAGCTGCTGAGGGAACCACCAAGCAAAGGTGGAGGGGAGTGGTGCCAACCACCACAGCTAAGTTCTTGGCACCTACAGCCTCATTGGGGCCCCTCCTCATGTTCCCACCCCCTTCTACAGTGAGGGACCAGAGCACCCCTTCTGCAGTGAGGGACCAGGACACCCTCCCCTCTGCAGTAAAGGACCAGGGCACCCCCCTCTCTATGGTGGGAGAGCAGGGCACCCCCTCTACAGTGGGGGACCAAGGTAGCCCCCTCTGCAGTGGGGGATGAGGGCACCCCCCACCTCGCGCTATGGTTGGAGACCAGGGCATTCTCCTTTATGATGGCTCATAGGGGACCAGGGCTATCGAACCATCTAGGTGAGGATTCTCAGAAGGGACCTCAGGCTTTGTGTCTCCACAAGCAGGCCTGGGCTGTGCAGGCTCACGCCACCCTGTAGAAGCCCCCTGGGTCTTTCTGGTGGGCAGGCCTGTCTGGGGAGCTGGCCTCGCATCTTTCCTGTCCTCCTCCTCTGGCCCTGACTGTGGTCACATTCCCTGAAGGTCACGTCAGGCTGTGAGGGGGCCACGAAGGAGCGTGTCCCACCTGCTGAGGGTTCCAGGACCCTGGCCAGCACCTCTCATTGGGATGATGGAGGAGGTCTATACCCCATTCCCAGGCTGGCCAATGTTCCTCTCACCTTTCAGATAGAACACCATGTACTGATCCTCCCCCCCTATTCTGAGCACTGTGCTGTAAAATCTCACATTTCTCATCGAGCCCACATGTTAGCCCAGCGAGGGAGAATCATCGTCCCCATTCTACAGAGGAGAGCTGAGGATCGCAAAGGTCATATTCGCCTGAAGCCCCAGCACCTCCCATGGGTGCACCTCCTTTGCAAGGCTCCCCAGCTCAGCTTCTGCATGCTGCTGAACCTCAGCCAAGGGAAAGGAGCAGCCGGGGTGGGGGAGCTCCTGCACCGGCCTTGATCCTCAGGCACCCTCTCCCCCAGCGCAGTTCAAGCTGTGGGGGAGGAGTGGGGGCTGGCATGTGGCTCTGTCTCTGCCTCTGACATGGGGCAACAGCAAAGTTTAGAGAGAAAAGGAGCTCCCTCTCCTGGGTTCAAGGTGTAAGCATGTGACTGGGGTGCCACGTGATGCCCACGTGGGTGTGGTCAGCACTGGGCATCACAGGGAGTCACCTCTTTGGGTAGCCATGTGAAAGACAGGAGAAAAAGGAACTCCAATGGCCTTTCTGTCCCGGAGCTTCCTGAGATCAAACAGACAATGGTGAGCAGGGGACGTCACGTTGGAAAGGAGGGGCCATGTTTCCCGGCAGACAGTTTGATTTGGTGTGGGAGACGCTGTGGTCCATCCCCTCCAGGGTCTCTTCCACTCGTCAGCAGACACACGCCGTGGGCCGAGTTTCTAGGAAAGCAGCGCTTTGCACGTGGCCGTGGTGTGGCCTCCCTCCTGTTCAACAGCCTCAGAGCAACTTTAACCTCCTCTTTCTCAGCGTTCTTGTTACATTTGACGTTTGCCGATTGCTTGAAATCTGCCAATGACCAGAAAACATAAAAGTTTAAATCAAAGTTCAAAGCAAAAAGTTTCGCCATCTACATCAAGTGGCCGTCCCCACATTTAGAGGGTGTGGGTCTGGAGCAGGAGGGAGGTTCTGGGTTGAGGGACATATCGGGGCTGCATCCCGCAGACATGCAGTACCATAGAGGAGGAGAAGGCCCGTGGGCCCAGAGCCACACAGGCATTCTGGGTGTTACTAGGATGAGACAGCAGCAGTGTGAGCTCAGCTGACAGCTGTGTATCCACCGATAACAGGTCCTGCTGTTCCTCTGCGTGTCCCCAGGGCGATGCGATGGACCCAACCAGGAGGGCCGGAAGGGGATTACTGTGTGAAACTAGAGGGATTCAGTTCAAGTCAGGATGCTGGCCCCATCTCCACGGGGTTCTTTCTTTTCTTCTTCCATGCCATTTTAAAAAATAAAGCCACGTGAAAGGTCAGGTTAATTTAAATGGCCAGGGATATCCTGCATGGGTTCAATATTCTTTGATCTTTGTGGTGCTAATCACGAGTTCTGAATAGATGAGGCATAAAGGCAGCGGTAGGTAGCCTCTAAAATGATCAGGACTCAGGCTTTATTTTCATAACCAAACCGGGCAAATGAATGTAGGGAGCTCCTTCTGTGTATGAGACTCTCCCTCCAGCTCCGTGGCAGGGACAGGGACAGGAAGCCACCTCCGTGCCACCCCCACCCGAGTACTTTGGCTGTGGAGCTGAACAGGCAGGTCAAGCACAAGCTTGGTTTCTAACTGTGCTTGCTTCCTGCGAGCTTGGACAGTGAG
This sequence comes from Ursus arctos, assembly GCF_023065955.2. NCBI lineage: Eukaryota > Metazoa > Chordata > Mammalia > Carnivora > Ursidae > Ursus > Ursus arctos. The sequence continues at coordinate 30,867,742 of NW_026623008.1, forward strand.
CATCCTGAGCCACCGACCTGTTCCCTCCCCAGACAGCTGGAGTTTAGGAAAAGGTGTTACCTCAAACATTTACCTAAATCCAGCCAGTTTCGAGGGTGGATGGCAGAAAGCTGGTGGGTAGAGGGTGCTGAGTGGGAGAGGCCAAGGGAGTCTGTGTGTGGCGGATGCATCTGGGGACAACGAGGTCACTGTGGGCAGGGGTAGAGGAGGACTTTGGGAAGACAAGAAAGAGGAGGTCACATGTAGGATACGCCTATTCCATGAGGGGGTCATGTCCTGTGACTGTCATGGCAGCCCTGGGAGGGCCGGGTACCGGTACCGCCATTCTCACAGATGAATAAAGGGAGGCTCAGAGAAGTTTGAGGACTTCCCCAGGCTTAGATGCCAGGACCAGACTCTGGATTCTGGTTGGGCCGACCCTGATGTGGGCGTGGCGTGTGAACAGGGAACAGAACTGGGGGAAATGAGAGGGGTTGAGGAAGAGGGTCCAGGATGGTTTGTGCCTTTGTTTACAGGTCACCAGCCCTGAAGTCCTGCTCTGCCTCAGGGGGGAGCATGGCAAGGGCCCGGGGGTGGGTGGAGGCCAGTGCAGGACTGGGAGGTAGACCAGGGGTCTCAAGGACTGGCTATGCAGGGATGAGGAGGAAGGGCTGGGTGAACTTGCAGGGGTCAGGGACCAGGAGAGGGGACACTGGGACTGTGGTCACCTCCCATGGAGCTCCCTTCACTGCTGCTGGGTCCCTCTTGGTCTGTTTTTAGGGCACCTAGTGGGCTTCCTACCCCGAGGAGAGGGTGCTCCTGCAGCTCAGCCCCTGGGTGTGCCCTGCGGCCCCCGAGACAGCTAACAGTCCTGTAAATGACACGAGCCCAGGAAACAGGCCTAAAGCTGGGAACTCTGCTTCCTGCTCTCCGTGAACCCTCCGCTTGACCTCAGACCCTGGCGGAAGCTTCCAGCTATCTGAAGTGTGTGAACTGCACCCCTGCTGTGTGTGCTGGGGTGGGAATGGAGGAGGCGGCCCTGCCTCAGATTCCAAAACAAAGCGTTAGAGAACAGTAGGTGCTAAACATGGAGGGATCAATGACACGTCTGACACATGTCCTCAAGGTAACATGCTAGGTGAACATGAGCACTAAATACAAGGACGAGGGTCGTTTCTGGCATGCTGACATGTGCCAGACACCATGTTGATGGTGACGAGCGTCCTCTCATTCACCCCTCCCGAGTCCTACCCCCATTCCTTCCTCCCTCCCTCCCCTTCCTTCCTCTCTTCCTCCCTTCCTCGCCAAGAGCCTCTTAGGTGTGGGGCCTTGTTCTTGGTGCTGAGGGCAGAGCAGTAAAGGAGACCACCTTGGTCCCTGTCCCTGTGGGGGAAGGCAGACAGTCGTCCAGGAGGGGAATGGTTACTTACAAATCATGGTGGGGTTGCTGAGGGGATGGATGGGCCTAGAGGACAGTGTGCAGGGCACGGGCTCTTCCTGGGGCCACTTGAGCTGCTGCCAGAGGGTCCTGATGATAAGGAGAGCAGCCAGGATGAGTGAGCACGCCTTGGGTACTAGAGTCTCTTTCCTGTGTTGCTTCTGAACGGAAGCTGCATGACCGCCTCATGATCTCAGTGCTTCTGTCAGCCCAGGTGAGATGCTTCTGGCTCACTGACCTGCCCAAGGCTATGTGGGGGTTAGCATGTAGGCTGTTGGGCTTCAGAGTGCATGTTCCTGACAACCACCCTGGGCCACCGTCTAATCTAGGAAAGAGAAGCTAATGCAAATATGGGGCCTCAGGTGGTTGAGGCAGGAACCCAAGGAAAAAACCATGTAGTTGTCACCAGAATTAGATAAAATAGTTCCTAGGAAGCCAGAAACAGATAGGAAACAATTTGTTTTAACTTTATAAAGGATAGCTCCCCCAGAAACCAGGAACAAAGAGCATTCTTAAGGATGGAACTTTGGAAGCACCCCCAGGACAGCCAGGGCCAAAGCAAGGTTGCCTGGCATGCCTTCTCCAGCTGTGGAATGGGGGCACAGAGAGGTCAGGAGACAGACCTGCGGTCGCGGACCAGCCGTAGAAGGGCAAGCTGGCACGAGAGCATCCTTTGAGGTGCCGGCCGACAGAGAACCACAGTACTCCCATCTTAGGCAGGAGGGCATATGAAACAGTTAGAGGACGATTCTTCTTCTTTTTTTTTTTTTAAAGATTTTATTTATTTATGTGACAGAGAGACAGCCAGCGTTAGAGGGAAGACAGCAGGGGGAGTGGGAGGGAAGAAGCAGGCTCACAGCGGAGGAGCCCGATGTGGGACTCGATCCCGGTACGCCGGGATCACGCCCTGAGCCGAAGGCAGACGCTTTAACGACTGCGCTACCCAGGCACCCCAAAGAGGACGATTCTTCTGATCCAGTGTCCAAAGATAGTTATCAGTCTTTGAAAACACAGGAACCTTCCTGTAGGCAAAGGATTACCCAGACCCCATTTGCAAATCAGATGGAAATGGGGCTGCTGTTGTCTGACTCGGGGGGCATGGGAACCCTCTGGTCTCCTAGAGGATCCCTCAGAGACTCCGGGGGTTCCACGGTGCTCGGTTTGAAACCCACGAGTCTACAGGTTGGCCTGGGAGGGAGGACAGAGGCCCAGCATAGAGGCCCTGAGGGTTTGCCCACTGGTAGCTGAGGAAGCAGGCAGAGTCCAGAGCCACTCCTGCTCTCCTGGTCTGGGAGATGGACACAGGGGCAGAGCCTTGCCTGAAACAGAGCTGTTGCCAGCGGGGCAGGGGTGGGGTGGGGTCTCCTCATCTGCTCCTTCAGAAGTAATGGCAAGGAAAGCCACAGGAGCAGGCCAGCCAGTGACCCAAGGAAGACTGGAACGTCCTCTGCTTAGAAGTCTGTCTGGAGTGTGTGTGGTACAGAGCTCAGCACAGGAGACCATCAACACGGACCTGCTCAACGGAGGGAAGGAGGGAGGCCTGAGTGGTGGCAACGAGCCACGCACCCAGAGTATTCGTGCCCCTTAAATCCCCATCAGCAGGCAGGTGGGGACATTTCCCCCCACGGACAACTGGCATTACCTGTGTCTCAGGTACGGCGGAGAGGTTGCCCCAACACAAGATCCTCTTCCAGCCCCGGCCAAGCCTCTGGCCAGTCCTCTGGTAGGGGGCAAGGGCCTTAATGGCACTGGGCCTCGATTTTCTCATCCTTGCAATGGGAATCACAGCACGTCCAGCAGACAGAACTGCTGTGCAGTGAACCCGGGCACTGCCTGTCCAGGGCGTGGCACTCTTGCCGGCCGGACAAGTGCAGAAACAAGGGGCAGGCAGAGATGGTCTTTGGAGCAAGGTGGGCCTGGCCAGGGGAGATCCCCACGAAAGGGCACTTCTGGGCGAGCAAGGAAGTGGTTAGGCGGGCCCTCTTTTCTGGCTCTGAATCCTGGGAGGGCTGCAGTAATCAGCTCCTCCTGAGAAATTCTCGCATCCCTCAGAGAGCGGTGATTTGCTTTGCAGGAGAAGCTCTAATGACAGGAGGGGCCCCGAGTAGAACCGCCAGCCTGGGCCCGCCTGGACGTTCCCCACTCCCCTCCACCCAGAAAGCCCTCTGTTCCTGGGGGCAGGCTGTGAGGACAGCGCCGGCTGCCTGAGGGCCCCTCCCCGGGCAGGACAGATTCCGTGGTCACTGAGTGCCTCTTCCTCCTGGCTGCCCGCCCCCTGTGGCCAGAGCTGCGAGCAGGACAAAGGCGAGGGGTTCAGGCCCTCGTGGCTCTTCTGTGTTTCAGGCTGAGGCCCTTTACTTCCTACAAGCTGAGCCTGAAAGCCACCAATGACATCGGGGACAGTGACTTCAGTGCGGAGATGGACGAGGTAACCATGCTGCAGGACGGTGAGCCAGCTGGGACCCAGGCAGGCATGCAGACACGGGCATCTTCCATAACTGCCGCCTTTGGACCTGAAGACATGGGCTCTCACAGAGAGGCCCTGCTTCATCCCGAGCCAGGAAGGGGTCACCCCGGGGAGAGAGGGCAGTGGCTGCTGAGCAGTGGGGTTCCGTGAGCAGCAGACAGCTCGGAGCACTCCGAAGCCTCTCGCTGTGGATCTACTTCAAGGGCTCACAAGTGGAACAGAGGTTCCTTTGATTGGTTTCCAAACCCCTATGATTCATTAGCATCCTAGAACTTGAATAATTTATAAGGTCAAAGGGTAACCGGGTGTTTTTTTTTTTTATAAGAATAGTTTTTTATTATATTACGTTAGTCACCATACAGTACATCCCTAGTTTTCGATGTAAAGTTCCATGATTCATTAGTTGCGTATAACACCCAGTGCACCATGTAATACATGCCCTCCTTACTACCCATGACCAGCCTACCCCATTCCCCCACCTCCTCCCCTCTGAAGCCCTCAGTTTGTACTGGGTTTTGAGAGGTTTCCCCGTTTTTCTCATTCACGAACCACTCCTCAGTTTTGCCGTTTGACAGAAGCACAGGGAAGTGATTGAGTTGAGATCCCCTGAAAGCTCCAGGTGGTTCTTACCCATTGTCTCCCACCTCAGGAGCAGACCCCAAGATACCTTGTGCTTTTGGGTGCTGATCCTGCCAGGCCCGGTGGCAGGCCAACTTTTAGGAGAGGAGGGTCGCTCTTGCTTCAAGATGCTGGGGCTCAGATCCCGGGCTGCAAACCTGAGCCCTCAGCTCACCCAGCAGCGCTGGGTACTCATTCCACACGTTTCCGTCTTCCTCTTTTATAACCTGGGAGCATGGGTCCTAACGTGAGTCCTTGGGTGCGCTGGGGACCAGCAGAGAGGTTCGGGGGACCCTTCCAGCTTCTCCGCCTCACACGGAGATTCCCCTTCTGCACACACAAGGTGCCTGTCGCCAGGACAAGCCCCTAGAGAAACTGTGGTTGTCTCTGTGGCTCATACTTTAATCTTACATTTAACACAACTGGGGTTCTGTTTGGGAGTAGCACTGATTTTTAGCACATGGAAGCAAACACAGCAAGCTGATTTTGTTGGCGAGTCTTTGAGGAAATTGCAAGCCAGTGAGCAGGACACTGCAGACTCCCTTTGCCCTTACAAGGCTCAGGCTCCAGCAGACCTGGCTTGTTTTGGAAAAAACAAAAACTAAAACATTCAAGGGCCTCTCCAGGTTCCTAAAGGCCTGTCCTAATCCTTTGATATTTAATCCTTTCTTTTGATGTACCTACCTGTTACCTTCCTCCTTTGAGATTTGCAGTTTCTCTTCACAGTTGACTGCCTTGTGTTTGCATGGTACCGCCCCCAGAACCACAGAGCCACTGAGCTGCACAGACTCTGGGGCTTGGGGGGCCCTGGGCTGGGGTGGGGCGGCGGGGGGGCTTTCCATGTGTGGGTGGTTTGCTGATAAACATTTTCTTGTTATGGTGGTTGGGATACTGAGAGGCCATCAATCCAGTGTGATCTGGAAAGCTGGGTAAGGGTCTACCATGGACTTCAGACAGACCAACAGGAGGCCAGAGAACATGCAGTAGAGGGCTCCCCAGAAGGCAGGATGGGGGGCTGCAGGTGTGCTGATACCGCCATGTCCCCGGTGCTGGGTGCCCTGGCAGATGCAGAGGAGACTCACAGAGCAGGTGACCAAGAGGCCAAGTCTCAGTCAAGTGGGTATGGGGTGGGGAGAACAGCCTCAGTCATTCCACTCAGTGACTCTTGCCAAACATTTGATATACCGTCTCAGGATCTTACAGTGGGCAGCCATGCAAGGGCCAACTCAGTATGCCTTTTGGGTTCAGTGGGAGCAGGGGTAGGGAAGGGGTGTCTGAGGAGGCCCGTGGGACAAGACGGATGGTGCAGGACTGAGTTTCCAGCGTGTAGGGCACGGCCAAGGCAGAGCCAAACTGACCTTGGCCCTCCAGAGAGCAGAGCTGAGCCCCACCATTGCCCAGAACATGCAGCTGTCCCTGCACCCCCAGAAGTCAGCCTCCCTCCCTCAGAGTCTGAAACCAAGACCACTCTGGCCGGGGTTGACCCTCTATCCTGTTCAGAGCCTCTTTGAATTAAGTCCCTCCAGTAAATGATGCCTCTCCTCCAGGGATGGGTGCGTGCCCCTGAGAAGATGTGGGAGAGCAGGAAGGCTCCCCAGGCAGGGTTCCCAGGGAAGACAGCCAAGCGCCTTTGTGTGTGTCCATGTGGGTCTGCTGGGGGGTGGGGGCGATAAAGGCGTGATGTTATCTTGTCATCTGCATCAGAATCTGGTCCCTTCTATCCTGGCAGAAACAGGCTCCACAGGCAGAGAAGGGCATCCACAGGGAAGGGAGGCCAAGGCCAGAATGTTGGTTTGCCGGCTTGCTTCCCCAGCAACCCCCCGAAGCCAGTCTCTGGTCCTGCGTCCTCACCGGAACCAGGAGGGAACTGGCATTCCTGAGGAGTGGTAATGCATCCTCCCGCGTAAAGGATGAGAAGTACACCTCTACCCTCCCTGCTCTGTGGCCGTCGAAGCCCCCTCTCTAGAGGCAGCAGCTGCTTGAACACTTACAGAACACTTATTTTTTTATAATATTTTTTTATTATGTTGGATGGATAATCCTTTTAATGTACTTTTGGATCCTATTAGCCAGGATCTTGTTGAGGATTTTGGCATCCATATTCATTAGGGAAATCGGTCTGTAATTCTCCTTTTTGATGGGGTCTTTGCCTGGTTTGGGGATCAAGGTAATATTGGCCTCATAGAATGAGTTTGGTAGCTGACCTTCTGTTTCTATTTTTTGTAATAGCTTTAGGAGAATAGGTATTATTTCTTCTTTGAATGTTTGGTAGAATTCCCCAGGAAAACCATCCGGGCCTGGAGTTTTGTTATTTGGAAGGTTGTTTATCACTGACTCAATCTCTTCATAACTAATTGGCCTGTTTAAGAAATCAATTTTTTCCTGTTTCATTCTTGGTAGTTTATAGGTTTCCAGGAAGGCCTCCATCTCTTCCAGATTGCTTAATTTATTGGCGTATAGCTGTTGGTAAAAGTTTCTAATAATCCTTCCAATTTCCTTGGTGTTGTGACCTCTCCTTTTTCATTGATAATTTTATTAATTTGGGTCCTTTCTCTATTCTTCTGGAGAAGTTTGCCAGTGGTTTGTCAGTTTTATTGATTCTTTCAAAGAACCAGCTTCTAGTTCTGGTGATCTGCTCTACTGTACTCCTGGTTTCCTGCCTCTCATGGGGCCCAGCACCATTTGAAATCTAAGGATTGGAGTGTGTTTTCTAGACAGTGGCGGTATTGTGGTCACACTGAGTACAACTCATAACAGACACCAGTGTTTCTCAATTGGTCACAACATTTAATCCGGCTGTTCTGAAACTTGCAGTGGCTCATACAGTCTGACACTCAAGTGCAGTTCCCTTTGTGTGGCTGTAGACTCTCCTAAGTGGATTTTGAGGCCATTTTTAAGCAGCAGCAGCAACAACAATAACAACAACAACAAAACCCCAAAAAACAAAACAAAACCACACAAAATCTTAGCAATAGATCACATCACGCACATTGGCCTCAGCAGAGGGTGGACCCAGTGTTGTAAGAGGCACCTTCCTAAGAGGAGCACGACTGCCACCTGGATGGGGGGAGCAGCAGCGGGGCCTCTCAGGATGTATTTGGGGTTTGTTTCTTCTCTCACGCGGGCTCCATCACGTGCAGAAGACCAGGTCCTGTGTAGGGTGCCGATCGACCAGAGGTGGACAAGACAGATGCCAGGCCTTAAAGAGCTCCTGTTTCCTGGGCTGAGCCCTAGGACACATCAATGGGAAGACAGTGGAGGAGGAGCTGGGAGGAGACCCTGAGCGGGTTTGTTCACCTCCCTGAGCCTCGGATTTCTCACCTATACATGGCACTCACACCTCCAGAGCCACAGGGGACTGAATGGCAACGTGGCCGTGAGGCGCATATAAAGTGCCCTGCATGGTGTGCTCTCAGGGGACAGCTAAATGCAGGTGCTGCTGTGGCCCTGATGCTGCTGGTAATGGGCTGCTTTTTTCCACCTCTTTTTCCCCACAGGGCCATCCAGGAGATCCTGCTCACCAGCTCAGAAGGCCTGTGCCCTGGAGCCTCGAGTGAGAGGAGCCGTTTTGATAGTGACTCGCAGCTGGCCATGGAGCTGTCTGCCAAAGAGCTGGAGGAGTGGGAGCTCCGGCTCCAGGGGAGGAGGAGGAGCTCCAGTAAGTCTTACAGCTGTCTCTCACGGAGAAATAGACCTTTCTGCTCACGGGCTGCACAAAGCAGGGCTTCTGGGCTGCACGCAGGTGCTGCATCACTCGTGCCCTGGGGCTGAAACAAATCAACAAATCATAAAATGGGCAGAAGATATGAACACTTTTCCAATGAAGACATACAAATGGCTAACAGACACATGAAAAAATGTTCAAAATCATTAGCCATCAGGGAAATTCAAATCAAGACCACACTAAGATACCACCTTATTCCAGTTAGAATGGCAAAAATTGACAAGGCAAGAAACAACAACTGCTGGAGAGGATGTGGAGAAAGGGGATCCCCCTACATTGTTGGTGGGAATGCAAGTTGGTACAGCCACTCTGGAAAACAGTGTGGAGGTCCCTTAAAAAGTTAAAAATTGAGCTACCCTATGGTCCAGCCATTGCACTACTGGGTATTTACCCCAAAGATACAGACGTAGTAAAGAGAAGGGCCATATGCACCCCAATGTTCATAGCAGCATTGTCCACAATAGCTAAATCGTGGAAGGAACCGAGATGCCCTTCAACAGATGACTGGATTCAGAAGTTGTGGTCCATATATACAATGGACTATTACTCAGCTATCAGAAGGAACGAGTTCTCAACATTTGCTGCAACATGGACGGCACTGGAGGAGATAATGCTAAGTGAAATAAGTCAAGCAGAGAAAGACAACTATCATATGATTTCTCTCATCTATGGAACATAAGAACTAGAATGATCAGTAGGGGAAGAAAGGGATAAAGAAAGGGGGGTAATCAGAAGGGGGAATGAAACATGAGAGACTATGGACTCTGAGAAACAAACTGAGGGCTTCAGAGGGGAGGGGGGTGGGAGAATGGGACTGGCTGGTGATGGGTAGTAAGGAGGGCACATATTGCATGGTGCACTGGGTGTTATACGCAACTAATGAATCATCGAACTTTACATCGGAAACCGGGGATGTACTGTATGGTGACTAACATAATAAAAAACCATTAAAAAATAGAATGACAATAAATAGAGGTCCATAAAACTATAAAACTCAGCCCTGGGGGTGCCTGGGTGGTTCATCGGCTAAGCGACTGCCTTCAGCTCAGGTCATGATCCTAGGGTCCTAGGATGGAACGCCACATGGGGCTCCCTCCTCAGCGGGGAATCTACTTCTCCCTCTCCGTCTCTTCTCCCACTTGTGCTCTCTCTCTCAAATAAATAAATAAAGACTTTAAAAAAATTAAAAAAAAAAACACTTAGCCCTGGCCTTTACTGTTTGGGGGGAGCATCAGAATGACTCAATATGGGATGTGAACAATCTCAAAAGCAGACCAGAATTCCCCTTCCCTATAAGTGCTCACAATAGGAAAGGGAAAGCGATGGATGTGACCATGTGATCTTTTGAGGAAGAATCCAATGAAGTTAGTTCTTGGCACTGTGCTAGGCACTTTGGAGGAACAGGAAGGTCAGAGGGGCTGCCCAGAGGGACCCTCGGCTCCGTCAGAGGGAAAGAAGATGACACAAAGGGAACAACTAAGTGCTAACCTGACTAGCACAATCTCGAGAAATGTTAGTAAAGCACAGGATGAGCTGGGCCCTGAAGGATGTGCCATATTAAAACATCAAGCACACAGGAAGGAAACTTGTGGCATCAGGGCAGAGAGGGACACACCTCTTGAGGGATGGGAGAAAGCAATCCTGACACCATCCGAGGATACTGGAGACCAATGACGATTCATGGTTACTGGGAAAAGGTGGAGCTGAGCATGGAAGACTCTGGAAACTACCCATGAGGCATGAAAAGGTTTGGGGTCAACCCACATGTGCTGATGTAGAACAATCTTCAAGAGGTAGGAGTGAATGAAGAGCACAAAATACAAAACGTTGACTGGACACCACATACCACTTCTTTAACAAGGAAAGGGGCCTGTATGTTTGCACGTACAGAGGAATTTCTGAAAAACCCCAAGCAAACTATTAATCATGGCTGCTTCAGAGGAGCAGTGCCAGGAGTATGGGGTGGGAGCAGGAGACTTATTTTTTTACCTATTTGAAGGCAAGGGGTGGAGGCAGAGAAAGGGAAGGAAGAGGTTGGGGGCGAGACGCCAGCAAAGGAGTTTGGGCTTGAAGCAGTAGGCTGGTAACCTTCCCTCTCCACTTCATCACAAATGTTGAAGATCGGTAAGTCGAGTAGCAGGTTAGATCAGAAAGCTCTAGAAATGGATGAAAGAAATGTGATGAGAGAGGCATGAAAGAGCAAATTTGGGTTAAGTGAGTAGAAGGATTGAAAAGAAACAAGTTCTCTTATTTTAATATAGAAGAAAAGACCACTGTCTTACATTAGTGGTCACGCACAGAAACTGCAATTTATCAAAACAACAAAAAAAGGGGGAAACAGTAATATTGAAATCATTACCAAAAGACATTTTATTTTTGCTGCTTTTTCAGTTTTGTAGGCCACATTATTTAGAGTTTGACAGAAGGAAAATGAAGAGTATAGAAGTAACGTCTACAGGGCAGATCTTCTCTCTTAGAAGGAAATGTATACACATACGAGTTATCATTCAGGATTTGAAGCAGGAATTACCATTCTCAAACACAACCCTCCAACCACCTGAACAATCCTGGAAGGATCCATTTGATGACAACACGTAGAATGATTCAGCAGACCACCAAGTGCAGCTCTGTCTTGTCAATCCCACGGCAAATGCTAACATGCTCTCGGGTTTCGGTCAAGCTGAACTTCCCTGGGGCATGCTGGTCTCAGCAAAGACATCGCAACAAGGATCTTATCGTGTACCCACACATGAGCATTCAAGAAGGCAAACCCTCAATGGTTTACAGTATTTGGCCCAGTGTTCTAAAGACCGCCACATCCAAGGCAAATCAGGAGGTATAGAATAGGGTGACGGGGCTGTTGCTGTGGCTTTACAGGAGATCCCCCAACCCACGGCTGAGCCCTGGGACTTCCTGTCTGGGTGCCAGTGATTATCTTCAAAGCTGGAGGCCAGCTGGGAGGAAAAGTGGTCTGTTGGGCCACTTGATTAAGTGTTAGTTGGAGAATTTTCCACTGAGCATACATTTTGCAGTGCAGCTAAGGAAGGAGGAAAAAAAACAATGTCACTCTCGCAAATAGTCTGTGGGGAAACGCCTGTTCTATGAAGAAGCCCACTGCCCACAGGCCCACCAAAATGGACAAAGCGTTAGTCTACAAATGTGCAAGGAGTGGGCTCCTAATCCATCCCGGATGGTGGCGTTCTTCCCCTGCCGCTGTGAGAGAGCTGCCTGCATATGACAGTCCTGCCCTCTATTAAGACTTCAGAAGCTTCCAGGGGCAGCAGTTGGCCCTAATGAGGATTTGAGCAAGGTAAGCAGATATCTGTTCTCTTTTATTCCCGGATCTTGGTCCGTATAGTCAGAAGGGTGCTTCATTGGCCATGTTTCTGTGGAGCCAGCGGGGGTGGGATGGTCTAGAGCAGGGGCAGCCAATGGTAGCCCACAGCGCCCACCACCTATCTGCATAAATACACTTTCACTGGGAACACAGACACTGCCGTTCGTTTACATGTTGTCCGTGGCTGCTTTCACAATACAATGACCAAGCTGAACTGTGACAGGACCATATGGCCTGCCAAGATTAAGATCGTTTTTATTAGTCCCTTTCCAGAAAAAGTCTGCCGACCTCTGGCTTAGAGGCTGGTAGCAGGACTGGTAAGTTCCTACTTCATCAAATCCCACCCTACCCGTCACAACTTCTACCTCCACTTTCATAGAATGGAGGTGGCCCTCCATCTGGGGAACAAAAGAGTCCAGGAACAGCATATTGGGAAAAAGTCTAAACTGTGCTGCCGTCACTTAGAAGAAGTTGGCTGGTTCCCTCTGACCCGTCCACCACATGGTCAGGACTGTACTTGGCTGTTGGAGACCAGCTCAAACCCCGTGGTTTGATGTAAAATGAGAATACAGCACAGGTGCTCTAGGCTTTTGGTGCTATAAATGTGGGGGTCCCTAGGGGGACTGACTCACATGGCCAGGCTTACACGAACAGATACTGTAGAGTTATGGGGTGCCCTCACTGCAATGAGAAAGACGAAGAAATGAGCTCTTAATTTATTTTAGTCATGCAGGATTGGGGGGGTCAGATTCACCAGTGGACAAGGTTGGTTGTACCTGGCTGGGAGGCTGGAGAGAGTCAGTCATTTGAAATGAGAAGTTTGGAGAAGAACAAGCCACAGTTCTGGCCAGCACCAAAGAACTTTCACGGGCCATGAGCTGACTTGGTCTTGGCTTGGGCTCAGCCTGGAACACTGGGTTTGTCTGGCCCAGCAAGGAATTTTTCCCAGAACTAAAGAGTGTAACCACCTCACGGGAAGGGACACAGAAACCAGGAAGAGGTTCCACTGGGCCCTGTTCCATTCTGCCGGCCACTGACATGACTTCTCCCGATCTTTGAGTATGAAAAGGAGCACCTGCATTACTGTGACTTCACAGGGTGAGCACACTGAGATCTGGCAACTTTAGGTTTTATTCCCTCAGCAAGATATAAATCTCCTAATTAATCATCAATCAAATCATCAAAGCCTAACAGAGAGGTGGGTTTAGTTTACACTCTCATAAAAGGAGCTCAACTTTTCCAGAGTCAATTTTGAGATCAGTCCTAGGTGTCTGACAGCATCTTTCTCCTGCATGTAATAGCTACAGATGAGGGGCGCCTGGGTGGCTCAGGTGGCTAAGCAACCGTCTTTGGCTTGGGTCATGATCCCAGGACCCTTGGATCGAGCCCCACATCTGCCCGGCTCAGCGGAGAGTCTGCTTCTCTCCCTGCCTCTGCCCCTTCCCCCGTTGTGCTTTCTCTCTCACTTGCTCTCTCTCAAATAAATTAATTAAACTCTTTAAAATAAAATAAAAAAAAGCTACGGATGAGCACTTGATTTCCTAACAAAATCAAAATAGGAGCAAAGAGTAACATAAAATTTACAAAGCTTTTATTTATTTATTTATTTTAAGATTTTTATTTATTTATTTGGCGGTGAGAGAGGAAACACAAGCAGGGGGAGTGGGAGAGGGAGAAGCAGGCTTCCCGCTGAGCAGGGAGCCCGACCTGGGGCTTGATCCCAGAACTCTGGGATCATGACCTGAGCCGAAGGCAGACACTTAATGACTGAGCCACCCAGGTGCCCCCAAAGTTTTTACTTTCTTGTTAATAAAAGAGTGTGCTTAATATTTAAAATGATCACAATTAATACAGTAGAGTTTTTTCCTTGAACTGGTGAAGCTGATCCACTGGACAGGTGTGTATATAGTGGTGCGTGTTAAAAGCCTTCAATAAATTACTGACCTTAGAACCGAAGCTACAAACACCCTATGTCAGAAAATACCTTCTGCTTTCTGTCTTACATTTAATTTCATTGGACACAGAAGATTCAAAAAGAATGTCTTTCTTCTTAATGAGCAGAAAACTGTAAAACTTTTCAGAGAGAAATTTTTTCTGCTTAGAAGTTTTTTTTACATAAATGATTAAACAAGACATACATAATATAAAATACCTAAAGAGAAGAAAAAGTATTAAAATATTAAAGTGTTTAATTCTGACTTAATATATTCTTTAGCAATTCTTATCGGCCAGATTCCTTCACAAACACCCTCACTTAAGTATCACAGAACCCTTGTGAAATGGGCTCCAGGCGCCCGTTTTACAGATGAGAAAACAAAATCTTATTAAATTTGCCCAGGGTCATCTACGTATTAAGTAGACTTCCCATTAAATCACACTGATTCAAAAACGATTCTGTAAAACCCAAACATGAAGAAAATCCAGAAATGTAATGTCTAAAAACCAACAGAATATTTAGATGTAATTTGCCTTCATTTTCCCAATTAATACTTCCCAATTCATAATTGTAAAGATTGCAAGCGCCAATACAAAGGATCAAATAACTGAACTCTGCCACTGTTAAAAACTATTATTGTTAATACCTGAGAGACCACTAGGTGAGAGAATGCAGAAAAACTGTAAAGGGCGTCTATTTCAACCATTTCATGGGCCTGTTGTGCTCTGCCCCTGGAGACCACTAGTCTGGTCCTGTTGCAAGAGACTGGGGGCTTCTTGCTCCCGCTGCTGGCCGATGAGCGCCCTCTAGGGGTAGTTTATGAAAGCTCGTCAGTCCTTAACATGGGGAGGAAATTCTATACCCCATTAATATGAAAGCCTCAAATCACTCTCCTCCAAAACCGTGCTACTGAAAATGGCGCACTTATTACTGAAAATTTGTAAATAAGGAGCTCAATGAAAGTACAAATCCGCAGGCAAGATGTGAAAAAAAACAAAAACAAAAAACCATAGACCGTTCCCCACTCCTTGTGGAAGCTGGACTGGGCAAGTAATCTGGTCATTGGCCAACTGAATAGCTTAAATAACACTTAATTTGAAGATTAGAAAGGGGTCACTGCTTATGGAAATGATAAAACCAGTTTTCAAGGGGTCCAAAAGCACATCAAATCTCAGTAGCTACAGAGCATGTTTTCAGAAATAAAAAATGCCTTTCATTTTAGCAAATACCTTATTTCCTTCCTACCAGTTCTGAAACTACTTTACCATGAAACAGCCCTACAAGTGTTTTCTTTTTATTTCATAAAAGTAAATTCAATTTCTAAACATAAAAATAACTTTAGATCTCCCTTTCAGACTCCTGTACTCAGTTCGTCATTAAAGTTATGTATTTAAAGTTTAAACCTGTGTTTAAATACTCACATAGTGTTTATTAAACAGAGCTTTAAAAAACACCTGGCAGCAATGCATTTTTTTCCTGAAAAAAAAAATTATTTTCAAACGATTCGAAAATTCTAAAACCCCTATTTATTTAAAACTGTTGGCAATTTGCATCCTCAAATTCCACAGGATAAGAGAGAAAAGAGAAAAAGAATAGGAGAAAACATTTTAAACTGTACAAATCCAGGAAATAAAAACACATATTAGACGAGAAGCTGTCTTTATCTTCCTGTTTATCTACATACCTTTCCCTTCAGAACTTGAGGTCAAAAATCATGTCTTCCTTATCTGTTGTTTCTGGAGGGTTCACTGGTGACAGAGTAACTCTAAGATGCCATTGGAAGTCTTCAGCAGAAAGCTAATGTTATTGGGAAAATCCTAATTTCAGTAGTTCCCCACGGCTCTATAGCTGCTCTGAGCAACCCTCTCTTCTTCCTGTTGTCTATACGCTAAACATGAGGTTTCCCACATTTTCACACCATTTAACGCTGCCTCTCGCGTAATTTTTCAGTCACAAATACTGCAGTGTGGTACTTTTATATATGTGTATATGCCAATTAGTATTCCTCTAATACTTCTTATTATCATAAATTATTTTCTTCCTGTTATTATTGTTATTTTTTCTCTTTAAGTGATTTCCTTTAAAAACAAAAAATCAAAAGACATCCCTTGAGGTAAGTTCAGGATGAGCCCACATGACTGCCTACTGCTCTATTCCCAGTCACCACACTGGACCTCCATCTCTTTTCCAACAGACATTTTGAGGTTCCTGGCATTTCTAGCAATCGCTATACGCAGGAAGCAACACGTCCTGAGTGAGAACGTTTGCTCTGTTTTCCTTAAGTAAATGAGGAGACTCCTAAGCAAGAGGGTGACATTCTCATATTTTTGTCCCCTAACAGGAAAATAATTAGAGCCATTTTCCTTCATTTCCCTGAACTACCTTTCCAAATAGATACACTAAAGTGGGTGCCTTCGAGTTGCATGCCTGTGTCTGTAACCGTGCACCTGTACTGGCAATTTAATCAAGAGGGCTTCTGGAAAAGAAACCGATGACAGGTTGAAATCAGTGCCCTTCCCTTCCTTCAATTCTTCAGAAAGTTGCACAGAAATGGGGTCCTTATGCCCTGCACTTCAGTACCAGCAACCAAGACAAAGACACCAGACACACATTTATATGTGTATTTTATTCTAATTCTGGCTTTCCATTCCAAGAAGCAGGGATCATGCCCACTGCCTGCCCCCCATACATACCCCACCCCCACCCCTGAGGACTGCGAGGGGGAGAATGCCCACCTCTGGGTCCAGTCACTTAGGAATTTCTTATCCTAAGAAACTCAATAGATCAGTTGTCCATGATATCCCTGACCAGGTTCCTCTTCCTTCCTCACTTCTCAGCCATACCCCACAAGGGGCCATCACTCCCAAATTCCCATCTCTAGGTCAGACATTCACGCAGAGTTCCAATCCCGATGTCTGTCATTCAGGTGTCCCAAAAGCACCTCCAACTCCATGCGTCTCCACAGGCTCACTTGTGTCTCTGAGCCAGGGAGTGGCATCAACCTTCCAGAAAGTATCTTTCCACTAGAAACCTCCTTTCCCCACCTGACATTGTCAGCTCATCACCACATCCTGTGAACTTAAAATTCTAAGCATACTAGGAATCCCTCATTCTCTACCTCTCTATAGCCACCTCCCTAGGCCAAGCTTCAATTATGAGACAATTGGCCAACTGAAACACCCCCTAAGTCTGCCCAAAACCTGCCTCCCAAAACCTGTTGATGCTAAACCAGCATGTTCTCCTGCTGCCTTCACCTGCAGCCCTTTGCTTTTAAGGTGAAATCCTCAAGTGACCCGGATGCTTTGCATGGCTTCATGTGATTCATTCTCTTCTTGCTTCCAACCCACACACCCTGTCAATGCCTCATGCCCTCTTTCCCTTCCTCTCTAAGTCCTTCCTCTTACCACTCCATTTCTCTTGTCAGCTGCTACTCATCCATCAGACCCCAGCGTGAGAATTATTCCCGAAAATTCCCCCTTGAGACCCTCAGACGCTTACAGCCCCGGCTACTTCTCCTCCATGGGATTGTCACAGCTGGTAAATGCAAACCAAAAAACTGATCCGGCTGACTATTCAGCTGATGTGTTTCCCCTCCATTCGACTGGAGGTCCTGTGAGGAGCGACCACGTCCGTCTTACTCACCATTGTAGGCTATCTAGCCCAAAGTCTATACATAACTGCTGTGTGATGAATATTTGTTCAAAAAAATGTTTTTGTATGAGCAAAGTGTAGAGCTCATGAAACAAAATTGCTAATACGTGAAAAATAAGGAGATGGTGTTCTTGACCTCTTTTATAACTGCACCGTATACCTAACACACAGACCAAAGAGAAAAATTTGCTTAATTGTCAGAAGAAAATATTGATTCCTCACTAAATTCCAAGCATTATGTGCATTCTGCTATATGCTAAGCAGGCACTATCTTATTGAATCAGTTCAGGGTAGACTAACATTTGGGGGCACCAATCAGTATGCCCGGCAGGGACACTGTACAAGTTTCCCTGTGTCATCACAGATGGACACAGCAGCTCTTTGGGACAGGAACCCTCTCCGTTCACCAAGTGATTAAACTGAAGCTCAGAAAGTTCATGAGCTGCTGAAGTGCATGCAGGCAGTGAAGTGGCAAAGCCCACGTGTCATCTTTGATCAGATCATTCGATGACTTCCAGCACTCGTTCCAATG